>NW_020190447.1:0-30603 GCF_002263795.3 Bos taurus
TTGTTCCCCATCTATTTTCCATGAAGTGATGGGACCAAGTGATTTCCAAAATACTTACCTTCTGGTCCAGCTTGGGCAATAACCAACCAGAAAAGATGCTGGAGGACCAAGGGTACAGGATACTAAAGGCCTTCTGCTATGCCAGGCATTTACCCTTTAGCTGTGGATTGTAGAGAATGTTCAAGGGTCCCAGAGGAGGGGCAGAAGCAGTGGAGTCTGCAGTGGACACTTGGGGAAGTCTGAGATAGCTGCACTTTACCCAGCGTCTAGGAAATACTTCAGTGCTATAACAGTGGTACAATTACATAGGAGCATACTGCTTAGTTGGGCTTCCCTGGTGGCTCAGACGGTAAAGCCTCTGTCTGCAATGCACCCGGGTTCGATCCCTGGGTTGCGAAGATCCCCAGGAGAAGGCAATGGCAGCCCACTCCAGTATTCTTGCCTGGAAAATCCCATGGACCGCAGAGCCTGGTAGGCTATGGTCCATGAGTTCGCAAAGAGTCGGACACGACTGAGCGACTTCACTTTCTATACTGCTTAGTCAGCCTGGATGTGGAGCTGACAAAGAAAACCAGTGAGAGTGGGTCTGGCACTCTGGAAGCTTACATATTAGACCACTATGCCCATGCCAGGGCTCTAAGACAGCTGAGCAGAAGTGGAAACCCCCTACCTGCTGACAACTGAGCACTTTATAGCCATGCCTCGTTCCCAAGCTTGAGAAGTCTCCTTGCTGCCACTGTCTCTGCCTTCAAGGGTGTTGACTGGGAAACAGTTCGGGAGTCTTTAGACATTGTACTTAATACTTTTAAACAAGGAGTCTTTTTTTTAACTGGAGGATAATTGCTTTACAATGTTGTGTTGGTTTCTGCCATACTACCACACAAGTCAGTCATAACTATATAGATAGATAGATAGATATAGATAGATAGATAGATATAGATAGATAGATAGATATAGATAGATAGATAGATATAGATAGATAGATATAGATAGATAGATATATACATCCCCTCCTTCTTGAACCTCCCTCCCACTCCCCTATCCCACCCCCACACTAGCTTGTCACAGAGCACCAGGCTGGGCTCCCTGTGCTATTAATACATAGCAGCTTCCCACTAGCTAGCTATTTTACATTTGGTGATGTATGTATGGCAATACTACTTTCTCAGTACGTCCCACCCTCTCCTTTCCCAGCTGTGTCTACAAGTCTATTTTCTACATCTGCATCTCCATTCTTTCCCTGAAGATAGGTTCATCAGTATCATTTTTCTAGATTCCATATATACATGTGGGTGTTAATATATGATATTTGTTTTTCTCTTGCTGAAGTCACTCTGTACAGGCTCTAGGTACATCCACCTCACTACAACTGACTCAAATTCATTTCTTTTTATGGCTGAGTAATATTCCATTGTATATATGCACCATAACTTCTTTGATCTATTGATGGACATCTAGGTTGCTTTCATGTTCTGGCTATTGTAAATAGTGCTGCAGTGAACATTGGAGATGACACCACCCTTATGGCAGAAAGTGAAGAGGAACTAAAAAGCCTCTTGATGAAAGTGAAAGTGGAGAGTGAAAAAGTTGGCTTAAAGCTCAACATTCAGAAAACGAAGATCATGGCATCTGGTCCCATCACTTCATGGGAAATAAATGGGGAAACAGTGGAAACTGTGTCAGAGTTTATTTTTGGGGGCTCCAAAATCACTGCAGATGGTGACTGCAGCCATGAAATTAAAAGACGCTTACTCCTTGGAAGGAAAGTTATGACCAACCTAGATAGCATATTCAAAAGCAGAGACATTACTTTGCCAACAAAGGTCCGTCTAGTCAAGGCTATGGTTTTTCCAGTGGTCATGTATGGATGTGAGAGTTGGACTGTGAAGAAGGCTGAGCACTGAAGAATTGATGCTTTTGAACTGTGGTGCTGGAGAAGACTCTTGAGAGTCCCTTAGACAGCAAGGAGATCCAACCAGTCCATTCTGAAGGAGATCAGCCCTGGGATTACTTTGGAAGGAATGATGCTAAAGCTGAAACTCCAGTACTTTGGCCACCTCATGCGAAGAGTTGACTCATTTGAAAAGACTCTGATGCTGGGAGGGATTGGGGGCAGGAGGAGAAGGGGACGACAGAGGATGAGATGGCTGGATGGTATCACCAACTCAGTGGACGTTGAGTCTGGGTGAACTCCGGGAGTTGGTGATGGACAGGGAGACCTGGCGTGCTGTGATTCATGGGGTCGCAAAGAGTCGGACACGACTGAGCGACTGAACTGAACTGAACTGAACATTGGAGTACATGTGCCTTTTTGAATTATGGTTTTCTGAGGGTATATGCCCAGTAGTGGGATTGCTGGGTCATATGGTAGTTTATTCTTAGTTTTTTAAGTAATCTCCATACTGTTCTCTGTAGTGGCTGTATCAATTTACATTCCCACCATAGACAAGGAGTCTTTTTATTTTTATTTTTTATGTAGTATAGCTGATTTACAATACTGTGTTAGTTTCTGGTGTATAGAAAAGTGATTCAGTTACATATACATTTATTACATATGTCTATATATTCAGATTCTTTCCCATTGTACTTTATTACAAGATATTGAATATAGTTCACTATGCTATACAGTAGGACATTGTTGTTTATCTATTTGATATATAGTAGTTTGTATCTGCTAATGCCTAACTTTTAATTCATCCCTGAGCCCGCCCCAGGAGATGAGGAGTGTTTTTTGCAGTGGATTGGTCTGGCATGGTTTTGAACAGGAACTGAGAAGGTACTGGTCTGTGGGGGACACCAATAGCTTCTTATTTTTAATATTTATTTGGCTGCACTGGGTCTTAGTTGTGACAGGAGGGATCCCTAGCTGTGGCATGCGGGGTCTCTAGTTGCGCCATGGAAACTCTTAGTTGTGGCATGAAGGATCTAGTTCCCTGACCAGGGATCGAACCAGCCCCTCCCCACGTTGGGAGTGGGGAGTCTTAGCCACTGGACCACCAGAGAAATCCCCAGTATCTTTTTTGACCCCAACAATTTACCCTAGAGTCACTCTATTCCTCCTCTTATGTGGTAAGGTGCCCCAAGAAACCACAGTAGCACTGGCTCTCCAAGATGACGCTCCAAATGGGGGGCCTGAAGCCCAAATTAAATTAAATTAATCCCAAGCACTACCATTATGGGATTGGCTGATTCCATAGGTAGCTAAGACACACTGACTACCATTTTCCCTGCTGGACTCAGTGACATTTTGGTTAGGGATGAATAAGTAGTAAGAGGAGCACAACCCTGTGCACAGAAGGAACTCTTCTTTATGTGTCCTGTAAATCAAGGGGCAGGACGGAGGCCCTGCATGTGCTCTGGCCTGCTGCCCCTTTCCCCCGCCCTGAATGCTCCTCGCTGTGCTGTGCCACAATTAATCAGGCTTTCTAGGTTTTAGTTAATTCCAGGACCCCAATAAATTGGTTTGTACTGGCATTCGTCCAGCCTTGATAATTTCACAGCCGTGTGCTTAGGAACTGTGGCAAGTTTGCACAGGACTTAGCAAGCATGGAGCAGAGGGGTAGAAGGAATAAAAGGAAGTCTTGTTTGGCTTAAGTTCCACTAATATTGGGGAAAGCTGAAATCTAAATGACAGAAAAGCATGGCTGAGCACGTGGGCTTTGCAGCTGGGAGGGGGGTTTCTCTGTGTTTTTTCTACCCTCCCTCCCAACTCAGGGTGGATTTGAAAACATTAAAATTAAATAAACCCAAACCTTCGCTTGACATCTCTTTGTCTGATTGTTCTCAAGTTTTTGTCTCTGATTTCATAAGACTCCCCTGAGGAATAAGCACTGGAGCCCATAATCTAGTAAAAGGTTCATTTGGGTTTAGGCTTTTTTTATTTTTAAAGATATGATTCTTGGAGAATTTTTTTTTTTTTTCGATTACAGGCAGCTTTTATGACTGAGAGGTTACCAGGAAAATTCAAAGGCAGTGAGAGGAGAGGTCTGTCATGAGTACAGACATTTGGGGCCTGTCTG
The DNA here is from genome assembly GCF_002263795.3 of Bos taurus. Lineage (NCBI taxonomy): Eukaryota > Metazoa > Chordata > Mammalia > Artiodactyla > Bovidae > Bos > Bos taurus. The sequence continues at coordinate 4,020 of NW_020190447.1, forward strand.
TATAAATTAGCTGCTGTGGAGAATAAGCCCAACAAGCAGTATTTCAGAGGCTCAGCCATATCTCTGGCACTTGGCTTCTAGAATGCTCTGTGGCCAAGAAACACAGGTTGGAAGAGGCCAACAGGCTGAGTGACCGGGCATCCAGAATATGATTTTACAATCAAAGAGCTTGAAGAAACAGATGGGGAAACTGAGGTCCACAGGAAGGTCAGGATATGACCCATCCAAAGCAAAGTCAGGACTGGAGCCCAGAATCCTGATCTCAGTTCAAGGATCCATCCAGGTTCTGATGCTTCTTCTCTTGTAGCAAGAACATATTTTCTCTAATATGAAAAAGGAAAAAAAAAAAAAAGACTTGGATACTTGGTTATAGGGCCAATGTGAGAGTGGCTGTTTAGATTTTCAGATTTTCTTGGCAAAACTCCCTGGACGTGCAGCTTCTCTGCTAGGTTTTAAAACCATCCAAACACAGGGAAAACTGGAGATGAGTGTTTGACTGTGTCTACATGATGCCTAAACAGACAGTTGATTCAGTCAAAAAATATTATTCATGTTGCTGGTTTGGCAACACCACCCATTTGTGGACTGAATCTTTCACTTTTTAACTCCTTGAGAGACAGTGTTTGGTAGAAAAAAAAGGTCTGAGCCTGGTGGTCAGAAAACCAGGCTTCCAGACCCAGCTGAGCCACCTACCCACTCTCTGCCTCCTCCCTGGGCCTCAGTTTCTCCACGTGTAGGTTAATCAGATTTGGATTAAGTTGTCTTGAAGGTGTGTAGAGTTTTCACCTTCTAGAATACTGTTCTAAGCATGGGGTGTGAGAAGAGGATGTCCCTACTTGTGGTCTTTGCCCTCTGCATTTGAGGTCAGCAGCCCTGCAGTTCTGGTGTGAGAAGAGGTTTCTGGATGTAATTCACAGCCTATTTCTCTTTCACTGCCAACTTGGCTTCTAAATGGGTAGCTCACTGCCCTCCCTGGTCCCCTCCCTTAGTCTCCTTCTCATAAGGAGAAAAGCAGTGTAATATTCAGCGGCACTGTCAGGGGGCCTGTATTTTGTCATCTGACCTCATCAAGCTAGTGCCAACCCTTCATCAGTCCACACCTCCCTTGCATATTACCCATGCTCCCAAACTGGATAATTTGCCTGTGGGATTTTTAAAAAGAGGTAGGGAACAAGGAAGTAGTATTGACTTAATGATGAATTCTGTGTCAGGTGTTGAATCTGACTTTTTCTGGTTGATTTCTGACTCTTAGCCTGTGCATAAGAATTCCTAGCTCACACCCTGGTCATACCACTTGTTTTGCTGAAGCTTTTTTGAGTGGGTTCGAGCCAGCGGTGTTCTGATGCCAGCTCCCATCAGCTTGGGAGGGGCAATTGTGTGCATCTCTTAACCACTTTGTGTTAAATGACAACACATTGGTAGTTTGAAATCGGCCATATTGGGGATATTTATATAACAGAAATCGGAAATTGTCAGGTTTTTCTCCCTAGAGAGTCACTTGTTAAACAGTTATCACTGTACACCATGGTTCAAGTTTGAATGACTGTTGGCCTTCCCTGATGGCCCATTGGTTAAGAATCCGCCTGCCAATGCAGGAGACACAGGTTTGATCCCTGATCTGGGAAGAGGCCACACGCTGCAGAGCAACTAAGCCCATGTGCCACAAATACTGAAGCCCACGTGCCCTAGAGCCCGTGCTCCACAACAAGACCGAAGCCACTGCAATGAGAAGCCTGCAGACTGCAAAGAAGAGTAGCCCCCACTCACAGCAACTAGAGAAAACCTATGCAACAATGAAGACCCAAAGCAGCCAAAAATAAGTAAATAAAGTTTAAAAACTCCAAATGGCTCTAGAGACTAGAAAAGTAATCTGAATGAATAAAGCAGGCCTGAAGGTAACAAAAGGGACACAATGGGACGGGTAGAGACTGTGGCAGTTGATGAGCACATATGCTATGTGAAAGTAGCAGCCACTCCTCTGTTCCAGAGTATGTTACTAGGCAGAGATATCAGCCCATTGTTGCCAGCAATTCTAATTTTTCAAGAGGAAGTTGAGACCAAGGTTTTATGTGAAATATCCTAATAATAAACACTAAAGATTGTTTGGAACCAATTCAAATTTTTGAAAAAATAAATCTCTGTTCAGTCCAAGCAAAATATGTGTGCAGGCTCTTGTCAGCCTTTGGGTCAGCATTTTGCCATCTTTGCTCTCTAGATCTTCTGTTTCCTGCTCTTATTCCCTGGGTTATAACTGATGCTGAGTTGTCAGCACCATTTCCTAATAAAAAACAAACTTTCTTTCCTTGAGAACTGGAAGAACAGGGAATTCGGATGTGAGGATATGCAGGTGGCTTCTCACGATTCTACTCTGGCCTGTGTCTTGTTTTCTAGTCCATGTGCCATGAAGCCAGAGAAAAGGATGTTAGGCCCAAATCTGCATCAAATATTTTATGATGTTCTCCCAGCACCAGGACGATACCCAGTGCTGATGCACCTGTGTGTGAGGACAGAGTGACTTCCATTTTGGCATGTCTCTTGACTATTCCACTTGAAGACATGTTGGCATTCTACTCCCCAACTCACTCCTTGCCTATAAGAAGAAGGTGGAAAATTGGACTAATTATTGGTGTATTCTTCCTGCTTTTATCCCCACTCTCTTCTTCAGACAGGGAACTAAATCTTAAGTAGCTAAGAAAGGACTTTACTTAGTGCAGAATAACTCTCACATTTGGCCTAAGGAATGGGGGCAGGGAGGAAAAGTGGGGATGGAAAGAACTAACGGGCATTATGTAAGGCATTGTGCCAGGCCCTACTCATACATTAGGCCACTGAACCTCCATAGCAGCAATAGTATCATCTTCTTTTTACATAAAAGGAAACAGACTCAGAAAAGTTATATGACTTGTTGGGACTCAAACTCAGAAATGCTTGATTCTAAAACCATGCGAAGATCTCCTGGAGAAGGGGATGGCAACCCACTCCAGTGTTCTTGCCTGGAGAATTCCATGGATAGAGGATCCTGGTGGACTACAGTCCACGGGGTCACAAAGAGTTGGACATGACTGAAGTGACTTAACACGCAAAGCACCAAAGACAATGAAACAGTCACTTCTGTGGGTTCTACTAAAGAATAATAGTGGATCACTCTATTCTTGCCTGGAAAATTCTATGGATGGAGGAACCTTGTAGGCTATAGTCCATGGGGTCGCAAAGAGTTGGACATGACTGAGCGACTTGACTTTCTGCTCCCTAGCTTTGTAATAAACACAAATACTGTGAGCAGTTCATGGCAGTTCTAAAGAACTGTGGGTACCTTGAGATCCTATCGTAAGCTATTTAAGCAAAGACAATTTAAAGTGATTAAATGCTTTATAGCAATAAAGCTACTAGGGAGGCAATTTTTATTCCACCAGATTGCATTTTTCTATACACAGTATAACACTTGGACACACTTGATCTTCAGTTTGTTTTTATGACGTCCCTAGTGAACAAAGTTTACATACTTTTGTGAGACTGCTTGAAAATGTAATTAAACTACGTGAAGAATCCTCAACCAGAAGTGAATGTATTTTATGTTCTACCCATTTGACTCACTCATGGTGATTGTGGGCATGCTATAATTTTGAGTCAAGGAATACACTCCCTTTCATCTTTTACATATTTACTATAATCCTGCACAGTGTGATGAGTTTAAAATACATATGTTCCTGAAATTTCCTATAAACCAAATCTTGCTTTTTCAGTGGCTTTATGATAAATCTGGAGATGTGCTTCTTTGGGAAGAAAATGATGTAAAATTCTCCCACAATTCTCTTAAAGCCAGTTAAAAGGAAAAGCATTTCTATAAAATGATATTCAGATATAACACAAAGCACAAATCAAAAAATTCCTTGGGTAATTTTTGTTTGATATAGTAACTGAAAGGCATAAATGGAAAATGACAGCTTAGCTAAAAAGAACACACGGAACCAAAAAATAATGACTTCTATTAACTCTATTTCCAGGATTCTATAAGCTGCTCTGTTTACTTCTCTGATTTTCACAAAATGCAAGGAAACAGAATTGTTTTTACTGGTGATATCAGTCAGAATTGGGCAGATTACGCTGCAAAAAGAAGCAACCTCCAAATCTCAGAAGCTGTGCTGCACAAAGTTCCATGTATCACACACTTTTGATTTCCAAAATAATTCTGCTGGGATCTTTGCTCATCTTAGTCACTCTGAAACTCAGGCTTCATTTCAAAATATGCATTCATGATTCCTGTGGTAGTGGGAAGGGAATGGGACAAATCATGCACTAACTCTTTATTCCCACACATCACTTCTCCTAAGATTTCAATGACCACAGCAAGCTATGGTTTTCCCAGTAGTCATGTACAGATGTGAGAGTTGGACCATAAGGAAGGCTGAGTGGTGAATAACTGATGCTTTTGAATTGTGCTCGAGAAGACTCTTGAGAGTCCCTTGGACTGCAAGGAGATCAAAGCAGTCAATCCTAAAGGAAATCAACCCTGAATATTCATTGGAAGGACTGATGCTGAAGCTCCAGTCCTTTGGCCACCTGATGCGAAGAGCCAACTCATTGGAAAAGACCCTGATGCTGGGAAAGATTGACAGCAAAAGGAGAAGGGGGCAGCAGAGGATGAGATGGTTAGATAGCATTATCAACTCAATGGACATAAGTTTGAGCAAATTCCAGGAGATAGTGAAGGACAGGGAAGCTTGGCATGCTACAGTCCATGAGGTTGCAAAGAGTTGGACACAACTTAGTGACTGAACAACAAAGCAAATCAGATGGTGGTGCTCATAGTAGGAGGTGAGGGTAAAGTTCTACATGAATCTTAAAGAAAGAAAGATGGAAATATTAGGTGAACCACACTATTGACAGCCAACTCTGTGTTCTAGCACTTAGAGTACATCATGAAAAACGCTGGACTGGAAGAAACACAAGCTGGAATCAAGATTGCCGGGAGAAATATCAATAACCTCAGATACACAGATGACACCACCCTTATGGCAGAAAGTGAAGAGGAACTAAAAAGCCTCTTGATGAAAGTGAAAGTGGAGAGTCATTTAGAAATGACTAGCAAGAAGAAAATATAACAAAGACAAAAATTCCGTAACAAACATGAATACATACAAGTGATAAATGGGGTCATATTAAGTGCAGCTTAAGGGTCCTCAAAGGTCAACTTCTAGATACTGAATCAAGTATTTGATTAATACAAACTTTAGGTTGGTCTGATTTTCTGTATAAAGAAGTAAACATATGCCATAATTTGCTGTGTGCTGTGCTTAGTCACTCAGCTGTGTCCAAATCTTTGTGATCCCTTGGATTATAGCCTGTCAGGCTCCTCTATCTATGAAATTTTCCAGGCAAGAATACTGGAGTGGGTTGCCATTTCCTTCTCCAGGGCATCTTCCCAACCCAGGGATCAAACCTGCATCTCTTGTGTCTCCTACATCAGCAGGCTGATTCTTCACTGTGCCACCTGGGAAGCCCCATGCCATAATATACTTCTTCTTAATCTCTATATGACCTGCTAGTTTTTGAAAGATCATCAAATAACCAGATTTTCCAGGTTCAGATAGGATGAGAAGGATTTAAAATGCTAAAATCTATATTCTCAGAACACTGATCAATATTATTCATTCCATAATGCTTCCATTTTTACATTCACTTCTTCTACTTTTGACAACATGGATGGACCTTGAAGGCATTATGCTAAGTGAAATAAATCAGACAGAAGAAGACATATACTGTATGATCTCATTTATCTGTGGTATCTTTAAAGAAAAAAAAGCCAAACTTTGGGACTTCCCTGGTGGTCCAGTGGCTAAGATTCTTGGCTTCCAATGCAGGAGGCCCAGGTTCGATCCCTGGTCAGGGAACTAGATCCCACATGCTACAACAAAGATCGTACATGAGGCAATGAAGATCTCCAGTGCCACAACTGAGACATAGTGCAGAAAATAAATTTTTTTTAAAGCCAAACTTTGAAACAGTAAAATGGTGACTGCCAAGAGCTGCAGGATGAGGGAAATGGGGAGATGATGGTCACAGGGTACAAGCTTCTAGCTATAAAATAAATAAGTTGTGAGACTCTAAGGCACAGCATGGTGACTACAGTTAGGATATAATTAAATATATAATATAACCCTCTTATATACTTAAAAGTTGCTAAGAGTGTAGATTTAAAAAATGTTCTCAACATAGATCCCCAAAATGTAATTATGTGAGGTGATGTGAGGTGATGAACATGTTAACTAACATTATTGTGGCAATCATTTCACAATATATACACGTGACCGATCATCATGTTGTACATCGTAGACTTACACAATGTTCTAGGTCAATTAAATTGCAATAAAGCTGGGAAAAAATAAAATGACTGTGTATTCTACAGCACACTTTATACAAGATTAGCACACAACAATCAATTGCATTTATATATACTAGCAGTGAACACTGGAAATCAAAATTAAAACCACAATAACATTTGCAATTGCTCCAAAGAAAATAAAATATGTAGGCATGAATCTAACAAAATGTGTACAAGATCTATATGCTGAAATATAAAAAGCATTGATATATGAAATTGAGAAAGACCTACAGAAATGGAGAAACATATTGTATTCATGGATTGGAAGACAAGACACATGAAAGCTGTCAGTTCTTCCTAAATTGTTCTGTAGGTTTAATGCAATTCCTAGCCAAATCTGAGAAAGGTTTTTTGTAGACATAGATGAGCTTATTCTAAAATTTATACAGAAAGGTATGGGACCCAGAATAATTAAAACAATTTGAAAAGGAAGAATAAAGTGGGGGAACCACTCTACTTGATATTAATCCTACTATATATTAACAATAAAAACTGGATGCTGTTGACAGAGGGATAGACATAGAAACTGATATAAGGAAAGAGACAAACTAGGAACGGACCCATACAATACCCAACTGATGTTTGACCAAGGTGTAAAGGCAGTTCAATGGAGGAAAGATAGTTATTTTTAAAATGATGCTGGAGCAACTGGACATCCACAGGCAAAAAGTGAACCTCAATCTAAATCTCATACCTTATATAAAAATTAACTCAATGAATCACAGATTTAAATGTAAAACTTAAAACTATAATACTATAAAATATAGGGGAAAAATTGACCTAGGGCTAAACAAAGCATAACTTATATGCAGAGTACATCATGAGAAATGCTGGGTTGGATGAAGCAAAGCTGGAATCAAGATTACTGGGAGAAATATCAATAACCTCAGATATGCAGATGACACCATCCTTATGGCAGAAAGCGAAGAAGAACTAAAGAGCCTCTTGATGAAAGTGAAAAAGGAGAGTGAAAAAGTTGGCTTAAAACTCAACATTCAGAAAACTAAGATCATGGCATCTGGTCCCATCACTTCACGGTAAATAGATGGGGAAACAGTGGAAACAGTGACAGATTATTTTCTTGGCTCCCAAATCACTGCAGGTGTTGACTAAAGACATGAAATTAAAAGACACTTGCTCCTTGGAAGAAAAGTTATGACGAACTTAGACAGCACTTTAAAAAGCAGAAACATTACTTTGCCAACATAGGTCTGTCTAATCAAGGCTATGGTTTTTCCAGTAGTCATGTATGGATGTGAGAGTTGGACTCTGAAGAAAGCTGAGTGCCGAAGAATTGCTGCTTTTGAACTGTGGTGTTGGAGAAGACTCTTGAGAGTCCCGTGGACTGCAAGGAGATCCAACCAGTCTATCCTAAAGGAAATCAGTCCTGAATATTCATTGGAGGGACTGATGCTGAAGCTGAAACTCCAATACTTTTGCCACCTGATGCAAAGAGCTGACTCATTGGAAAAGTCCCTGATGCTGGGAAAGATTGAAGGCTCGAGGAGAAGGGGACGACATAGGTTGGATGGCATCACCGACTCAGTGGACATGAGTTTGAGTAAACTCCAGGAGTTGGTGATGGACAGGGAGGCCTGGCGTGCTGCAATCCATGGGGTCACAAAGAGTCGGACAGGACTGAGCAACTGAACCGAACTGAACTGAAACAAAGCGTTCTTAGACTTATTGTCAAAACACAATCCATAAGAGGAAAAACTGACTAATTGGACCTCATCAAAATTAAAAATGTTTGTTCTATAAACGCTTAGGGGAAGAGGATGCAATCTGGTGGAAAATATTTGCAAACCACGTATGCAACAAAGGATCAGTACCTAAATAAAGAACTCTTAAAAATTGACTGTAAGAAACTATTCAATTAGAAGATGCCAAGATATATGAAGAAACATTTCACTGAAAAGGATATACAGATGTTAAATACACACAAGAAAAGATAGCAGCTGTCATTAGGCACTAGGGAAACGCAATTTAAAACCACAATGATATATCACTGTACTCCCATCACAATGGCTAAAATGAAAAATAATGACAACAACAAATGCTGACAAGGATGTAGAGAAACTGGATCTCTCATTCACTTCTGGTGGGAATGTAAATAGTGTAGGCACTCTATAAAAGCATATGGCAGTTCTTACAAAACTAATCATGCACTTGCCATACAATCCAGGAACTGTACTATTGGGCATTTATTCAGGGGAAATGAAAATTTAGGTTATGCAAAATCTGTAGACAAATGTTCATCGCCCCTTTATTTGTAATTGCCAAAATTTGGAATCAATCCTGATATCCTGCAATACATGAATGGTCAAACAAGCTGTGATACCTCCATACCATGGAATACTCCTCCGCAGTAAAAAGAACAAACTCTTGACATTGGAACAACTTTAATAGATCTCCGGAGAACTATGTTGAGTGGAAAAAGCCAACTTCCAAAGGTAACCTATGTATGATTCCATGTAATATTCTTAAATGACAAAATTACAGAGATGGAGAACAGTTTAGTGGTTGTCAGGAAGAGAGGGACAGAAGATGAGTAACAGTGGAGACCCTTGTGGTGTTGGCACTGTTTAGTATCTTGACTATGGTGGTGATCACATCAACCTACACGTGATAACTTTTCTTAGAGCTGTACACACAGGCAGATGGGTGCATATAGAATTGTTGAAATTGGAATAAGGCGGATAGATGGTGCTGATGTCAATTTCCCGTTTGTAATAGTGTACTATAGATATGCTCTGCCAGGTGGCCCTGTGGTAAAGAATCCACCTGCCAATGCAGGAGACATGGATTCGATTTCTGGGTTGGGAAGATCCCCTGGAGGAGGAAATGGCAACCCACTCCAGTATTCTTGCCTGGGAAATCTCACTGACAGTGGAACCTGGAGAGCTACATACAGTCCATGGGGTCACAAAAGAGTAGGACAGGACAGTGACTAAACAACAACTATAGATATACATGATGTTATCATTGGGAGTGAAAGGTATTTGAGATCCCTGTGAATTATTTCTTACAATTGCATATAAATCTATGATTATCTCAAAGTAAAACTTCTTAAGAATGACTATGAGATGATCTATGCTTGATCCCCCATTTAATAAGTAGAGAAAAATAAAGCATAGAGATAATCATCAGTTTAGCTTGAAAAAGACCTGGTACGAAGTCTAGGTTAGGACCCACGTTGGAGTTCCCAATTCAGAAATCAAGACTGGAATGAATATAAGGACCACCAGCATTTACACTAATGAAGAACCTTTCAGAGCATTCCAGCACCCCCTTATACAGTTGCCAAGTGTACAAGATATCCTGAGCAAAAACTGCCCAGTTGAAAAGAACCATTTGATCACAATAAATCATTGGAAGCTTTTAAGCCACTAGGTTTGGGGATGGTTTGTTATGGAGTAATCAGAATACTACATCAAGCGAGGGGAGCCAGTGGTTGTAGCCAAATAGATGAGTTGTTAAATCTCAGTGAGTCTACTGATTTTTAATACTGGGATCTATGCTTGTCCCCGTCTGTTCCCTGACACCCATTTTCCTGAATACTCTCTAAGCACATTGGGAGTGATGATGGGGGTTGGGGGATGCAGATACAAAGGAAATTAAACAACCAGTCCTTGGCCTTGAGGAACTCAGTATAGTGAGACAAAACATCAGTGCCTTAAGTGGCATGAGAATGGTTATGAGGCAACAAATCAGCAAGTTCAAACTAATATGCTGCTGCTACTGCTGCTAAGTCGCTTCAGTCGTGTCCGACTGTGTGCGACCCCAGAGCCGGCAACCCACCAGCCTCCCCCGTCCCTGGGATTCTCCAGGCAAGAACACTGGAGTGGGTTGTCATTTCCTCCTCCAATGCATGAAAGTGAAAAGTGAAAGTGAAGTCGCTCAGTCCTGTCCGACTCTTAGCGACCCCATGGAGTGCAGCCCTCTAGGCTCCTCCGTCCATGGGATTTTCTAGGCAAGAGTACTGGAGTGGGGTGCCATTGCCTTCTCCCTCAAACTAATATAGTACAGCACAAATTGAATGCATGTGGTAATGTGTGGCTACCTAGGTGGCAGGATGGAGCTAGACATTTTGGGCCCTGAAGGCAACATTTCAGAAAGGGCCAAGTTTTCTTTGTTAACACTGAAATAAACATCCCCAGCAATTCAGGGCTAGTTGGATGATATTAACACTTGTGAAGAAAGAAAAAAAAAGCGTTAACTTCCAGGGATAATTATTTTTGTTTTCATTCTCCTTTGTTCTCTCTTCATGATATATGATATGGTTTTGGCAAGCACAATTGCTCTGAGCATCAGTTTCCTCATCTATAGACTGGCGATAACAGCCAGAGAGCAGCGGGTTGAAAGTCAGGAAATCCTAACTGGAAGGTCAAATCTATCTAGCGCGGCCTTCCATACATCAGGTCTCCCGCTCCCTCCTCCATCAGTTTCTTCTGTGACAGGAAGAGGTTGATTAGAATGGTCCAGAAGTTCCTCGCCAACTCCAACACTTGAGGCCACGGACAGATCATTCGGTTTGTTGTGAGAGTTTAAAAAGTAATGATGATGCATAGGAAAGTACTCTGTAAGCCATAAAGTGGCATGTTGATGTTAAGAGTATCAAATATAAGGCAGTTCCACCTTGAAAAAATCCTGCAGCTCTCCTTTAAATTTAGGAGCTCAAAATATAAATGGGTACTGTCTGTCAAGGCACCGCTTTCAGGCCCTTAGAGAATTCTGATAATTTGTACCTCTTGCTCATGGAATAAACTCAAATCTGGACTAGTCCATCTCGGGTTCACCAAGGGGTCAGCAGTGATATTGCGATTTCACGGATGGGTTCTTGGTGAACCACTCCCAAGTTTTCTTCAAGACACCTAACAGTTACTGGAGACCCTTTCCCTGGGTCTTAGGAACTCTCTTGGTGAACGAAAGCAGATTTCTAAGTCGTCCCTTGTCCCTCCACAGACACACACTCATCGCCATCCTGCCTTGAAGGGCACCAACGTTTTGTCACTTTACTAGCCGCGATGTGGATTTGAGATACACCCCGAAATGATCAGCAGCCTGCTATAGGGCATCATTTTCGAGGCCAATTCATCCCGCGTCCCGCGCGCCGGCTGGGGACCAGACCAGGTGCACGCAGAGCGGCCGTGGTGCCGGAAGAGAGGGGCTGAGGGCTTCCAGCAGGGAAGTCGGAGGGCAGCCGGGGTCATCAGGCCGTGAGCAAGCGGCGGGGAGCTCCTAGGCGCCTCCAGCGCGGAGCGGGAGGAGGGGCCGGAGGAGATGTGCGGTCCCTTTAAGACCCCAACGCTCGCTTAGCCAGAGGAGCGGGGGCGGGGGGCGCTGCGTGATGGGAAAGTCGCCCGCTAAGCCTCACACTTTCTCCCGATTTCTTAACTTTCGGGTCGGGGGATAGGGGAGAAAGCGGCGGTGTCCGGGAGGCGAGAGGGTGCGGGCTTGCAGCTGCTGCGTGGTCGCGGACTTCCCGCCCGCGCCGAGCCGCCGGCCTCACGGGCCGAGTAGGGGGCGGGCGGCGGGCGGGTAGGTGGCCCCGGGCCGCCGCACCCGCGCCTTGGCTCTGCCCCAGGGAGCCGGGCGAGCCGCTGTTCCCTCGTGGTGTGAGGGCGGTGATGTTTTTCCTCCCCCCCACTTCCGAGTCCTCCTCCCCCCTCGCACGCACTCTAGCTCTCGCCACAACCTGCGAATCCCAGACCTCGGAGGAGCGCCCCGGAGAGCTCGGAGCGCCTGCACGCGTGGACCACGGAGGCCGGTGGCCAGGTCAGTGAGAGGTGCCCGGCGCCTGCTTTCCCTCTCTTCCTTTCCAGCGTTTGCACAGGTGGGCCGTCTTCCCCCAGGGCACCCCAACCTCCCCGAACCTGCCACCTCAGCCGGCTCCCTGCTCCAGCTGCCCGCGGCCCGGCTGGAGGTGGGGCCCAGGGCGCTGCACCAAGGTAGGTGGGTGGGTGGGGAGGGGGGTCGGCTCCCTCCGGATTTGAACTCGCCACTCCCGCTTGGCCTGCGTAGTTCCAGGCTCTGGAGCTGCGGGGAGGCCCCTTGGGTAGCCATCTAACAGGTTCTGAAGTCACCTTAGTGATTGCCTGTGTCCCGAGTCTTTTTTGCTTGCTTGCTGAAGTGCCCTGGACCAGTAAATGGTTCCGACGTACTCAAGTTAAGGAAACAGAGCAGAAGGGGCTGGAGGCGCCTCTGTCCTCCTTGTGGACATCTGCCTCATTTTCTGGCCCGGACCACTGGGGTCAGAGTTGGACCCGCTAAGCTCAGGGTGCAACGCAGTATTGCCAGAACTCAGGGCCTGGAAAGCCTGCCTTCTAGTTCCTGTCGGCCCTGCCACTATATGAGAATGGGCAGTTGAGTTCTCTGGGCTCCAGGATGCCCATTTTGAAGGTGGAGTTGTTGTGGGGAATCAAAAGGAAATGATAGATAGCACGGTGTTTTGCAAACCAAACTCCAGTCGTTTGTCCATCATAGCAGCGACGGAGGCATCTCAACTCAGACCAGAGACACCTTGGCCTGAAGCTGCCATTTTTCAGGGCCAGCCCACTGCCAGTGAATGGAGCTTTTCTTGTTGGGTGGTAGACTGGGGAGAGGATTTTAGCTGAGGGACTCTGGCCTGCGACTCCAGTGTCTTCTTACTGTTTGTCCAAAAGAGAATTGTTACCCTGGGGGATGTCCCACAGACAATAGTGCATGTAAGATTACAAGGGTAGTGAAGCCTCTAGGAAGGATTAAAGGAACACTGTGGGGCATGACGGAGAAGGCAATGGCACCCCACTCCAGTACTCTTGCCTGGAAAATCCCATGGATGGAGGAGCCTGGCGGACTACAGTCCATGGGGTCGCTAAGAGTCGGACACGACTGAGCGACTTCACTTTGACTTTTCACTTTCCTGCATTGGAGAAGGAAATGGCAACCCACTCCAGTGTTCTTGCCAGGAGAATCCCAGGGACGGGGGAGCCTGGTGGGCTGCCGTCTCTGGGGTCGCACAGAGTCGGACACGACTGAAGCGACTTAGCAGCAGCAGCAGCAGTGGGGCATGAAGAGCTGGTTGACCTGCCCATCCTTTAGCCTTCCTTTGGGAATGTCTCTGATTCTATTCTACCCAGGAGACCTCTTCTGAGAACAGACAGAGCCTTGGCACTTGGCCGCCCAGATCCCTTGCAGTCATAGCCAGGCAAGGAGCCTTTGGTCCCTTGGCTCGTTGCAAATGAACTTGGTGAATGCTTGTTTCACGAAGGCACCTTAATGGGTACATTTCTTTAGGATCTTACGTGTTTCTTAGACTCCTGTAAAGCCCACTCACCCTCCCCAGCTCGGCAGCATTGGTCTCAGAATTTTTTGTTTTCTTTGTTGTTTTCTTGTTGGGGCCTGGCTTTCCCCCAGATATGTCAATGGCTACATTTCTAAGTAACCTGTAAAAGAGCCAGCGCAAGTTCCATGGCACAACGGCCTGTGTGAAGCAGAGAGTTAGTGCCGAAATAACACCAGTTAACTGGATCAAAGTATAATTTGAAAAATTAAGGACAGTTTGGCTCTTTGCAAGTGTAAGAATTGGCACATTTGCTGAGCAATGCTCACTCGTGTTTATTGTTGCAGCCCCAACAAATGTCTTGAACTGTTCTCCTCCCCCCAAAAGAAAAAGTTAAAGGGATAAAGAGAAATTTAACAGAGACCTGGGGAGGGAACTCTTCTAAGTTTATAGCTCCATACAGAACATAAAGGCAGGACTTCAGGATCTTGTAAATCAAAAGTGATTATTTATAAAGAGATTCATTTTCTGATGTTCTTCAGCCCAGCCAGGGAGGCCACAGGGATGACAGGAATGCCAAAAGAGATTAATTGCTCTCTAGTCGCCAGCTTTTCTCTTTGCTCATACCATTAGTTGAGACCCAAGAAAAGCAAAAAAAGAAAAAAACAAAAACCAAAACCTAAGAGCCGTTTTCTTGCCAGCTTGAGTTATGAGGCAATGCTACAGTTCACCAAATCACCCAACCATTGTACAAGAAAAACAATCCCGTTGGTTCTTGCATGGGGAGACCTGAAAACCACAGCTTCAAAAATGCCTCCTGAGAGCCATATGTGATTATGATAAATTAGATTTCAGTGGTTTAAAAAAAAATCTTTCTCCTTTGGAGACTTGGGGGATAAGCTTATTAAAGAAGGCTCGGGAAGAACCTCACTGGGGTGAGTCGCTGTGTTAAAGCTGTTCATGGAAATGATTTGCTTCAAGGGAACCTGGTAACTCTAAGAGGACAGAGCTGGACATTCTGAGTGATTGAAGGAGGGCAGAAACTCCCAGAAGGGATATGGTCATCAGAACCCAGGTCTTTTGAAGGCTATGAACATGTCCCAGGAAAATTTAGTCGTTGTTTAAGGAGCAGGAAGGAGGTAGAGAGGCAAACCGGTGCTGCAAATCCTGGCTGATACCATAAATTATTCTCTATGACCAGTTCTGCTTTGGTTACATACTCTTAATTTGAAACCATGGATTTTAAATTATCTGGCCAACTTCATAATATTTAAAGTAAGAGTGGTGGCATTCACATCGTGGCCCAAAGACAATTCAGTTCTCCAGAATGATCATCTTGTATTCCATCCAGCTCTCTATACTCAATATTTAGGTTGGACCTGCTGAAAAGATTGTTGAACTCACTTCCCATCCAATGTTAATCCCAGACTAAAATATGGTGTTTCTTGAATTATTTAAATATTTTCAAATCCCGCTTTGGAAGAGTTTTACCAGCTGTAAAGTCGATGGAAATGACCTGTGGCTGGATATAATCTATAGCAAACCTTCTGTGTTCTAAGCCTCAAAAAGCTTTCCACTCCTGAGACTGGAAATGCAGTTCTCCTATGTTTAGGAATGGTAGGTGCTTTTGGGGTGGTCTTTTGCGTGGTGATGCAATGTGAACATATTACCTACTTAAGTTTGCCCAATATTCCTTAAATGGTCCATTTAAAATTTCCATTTCACAGGGGACTTCATGTGAGAGGAATATGTCTGAACCATTCAGGTGCTTACATCACATCCATTTGCTAATCACATCTGTCTTTTCCAACATAAGTAGCCAAACTGAAAATCCTTGTAGATCTCATAAGAGACACAGGCGAAACACTGATCAATGCTTGCCCCATCCCTGAAGGATTAAAAATAATGGTAGTCTTGAAGCTAAGATCAGTTGACTTTGGTTTCAGAAATTGTTTGGGTCACTGCCTATTATTTTTATCTTGTTTGCCAAAATGGCCATTTTGCAAACCCCAGTTTCCCTTTTCTCCCAAAGAAAATCTCTTGAGAAGTCAACTTTAATTCCCTTAGAAATGAGGATTTCAAAATTTATTTTTTCTTTCCTATGACTTGCCTGTAAGGATTTAGCCTTAGCGTTGGATAGGAATGTATGTTCGTCCACTTAAATTTTCCCCCACAGTCTTTGCAAGGCAGGAGAGGCAAGTTCTCTTTCTTTGCAGGAAAACAGTGCTTATTACACATGTAAATTCCCCCAACCCTTCCCGCCCCCCAGTAGGTTAGAAGCCTGAGATAAGAGGTCTCCATCAGTTCCAGTAGATCTGTTCTTTTTGTCTGCTTTCTTCCCAACAGCTTGAGTACACGGGGCCCTGAAAGTTTCAAGTTGCCTTTTGCACTGGCTGGAATGAGAAAAAAGTGGAAGATGGGCTGCATGGGAGGCATGAGATACATCTTTTCCTTGTTGCTGTTCTTTCTTTTCCTAGAAGGAAGCAGAACAGAGCAAGTAAAACATAAGTGTCTTGAGTTTAAAAAAAAACAAGATACTTTTTTGTCATTTCTTTGAGAAGGTGCTTATAATCTGAAGAGATTGCGAGTTAGCCCAAATGTGGCCCTGCCACGAATCTAAGAAAGTAAATGTTACTGGTTTATGTGTGAGTTGATAAAAGAAGGAGAACTTTGAATCAGGCCAATGAATTTGGGGCTGTTTTTCTGATTATCATGTAGTTTTCATCTCATAGAACATATGACACATTAGTTATTTTCCATTTCCTGTTCTGAACTGTACAAATTTCATTCCATTTTATGTAATTCTAGAAATATCTGACAGATGAGCTGGATTTTTCCCCAAATTTCAGACTCTTCAGCAAAGGATTTCACTTTATGAAAAAGAATAACACAGAAAAGAAAAAGAAAAAAAAAAAAAGTAAAGCAGGCTCTGCCTATTCTCTTCTGCTGAAAAATGAAGAAGGAAAAAACCTTCACACGAACTGGATTGAGATGAAAAACCCTTTGAGGAAATTGAGATTCCAGGGACCGTGAGCAAATTGGATGCCATTTGTTGAACAGAACGTCCCTGCAAAGCCAGGGAATATTTCTAGAAAATCAGTGATCCGTATCATGGGCTGACACTTTGGAGAAAGCCGAGTGGCAGGAAAGGGGGGTAATTAACCCTCCTTGCGGCCACATTTGGGAGACTTATGAGTAACCATTGACATCTCTGCCCTTGTTAGGAGCTGTCTGCCTGCCTTCGCCCACTGTGAGCCTCACCTTCTTTGGGCCATTTGCAGCCACCTCCAAGGTGGACCCTGGCTCTGCATTTGAAGGAAAAGCCCTCTCTCTAGTTCCCCTTTTTGGCTGCATCAAAAGAAGCACAATGTGGAACTGGTCCAAGACGGGGCATTCTCTGCTCCACTGAACTTATTCATGAGAAGGAAGTGTGTAAGTATGCCTGGTAGGAACTGAAACAGCATCTGAAACCCATCACTTCAACACGTATCCCCTTTATCAGCTTAAGTTAAATATATTGGGCATGAGGCTCTCTGTTAGGGAGAACAGTGCCGAATCTGTTCCACTGTTACCTGTCTTTCTGCTTCACTATGGTTTTCATAGTAAAGTGAGTCTCCTTCCTGGGAGAAATGGGGCTTTTGATTAGGCTTTTAAACATGAGTGATCCATTGTAATCTCGTATGATTGAGACACAAAAAAGGAAGTTTGAGCAGGGCACAGTAGGAGCAAGAGAGCTTAAATCAGCCTCTTCTCTTGTAGTCCTCAACCGACCTTCTTCTGCTTGAATACGTAATCCACCTCAGAACCCTCGTCTTCCAGAAGTTTGCCTTGATTTAAGTGGATGTGAGAGAAAAGTCCAGTCCATTCTCAGCTAAGCTCACAAGCAGCTGGACTTAAAACTCCTTTGTTTCTTAGGGAGAAACTTCCCTTATGGCCTTGTGGCAGCATGGGGAAGCTTGCAACTCTTAGGAGACAATCTTCTCTGGGAAGCCTTCCATATTAATGAAGAATTGAGTAATATTGTCCATAGAAATAGACAATTAGAGCTTAATTGACAAACCAAAGAAAAAATGTGATTGAAAACTGATTGACAGACCCCAAACTATCACTCTCTAACATTTCCTACTGCCTGTGAGTCTGTCCCAAGCCCTTTGGATATTCAATTGGTGTCAAAATGATTGTGTAACAGATGGCCTAAGGGACCAGTTCTGGGCTAGTGTTTCCAGCTTATAGTCAGATAATGAGGCTTAGGTCATCGTCATTCCCTAAATGAGCCCTCAGCATCATTCTTTGGGGCCTGACCCAAGCTAACTGTCTCAAAGATATGTGCAAAGTTATCTCCACTAAAAGGAGACTCTAAAAGTCTATGCCTTAGGTATGTTGCCTCGGCACACATACACACTCACACACCCATACACTGCACACACACATACACTGCATGCACCGAAATTTATATTGCAGCTCTACAAGACATTAGAAACAGTAGGAAACGGTTGCATAAATGATCCTTGTAATGCATTCTCATGCTACCAAACACTCCTTATTGCAAATGATAGCCCTGGAAAATGGTTATATTAGCTTATTTTGAAATTTCTTAAATTGTGAAATGAATACTACTCACTGAACAAAATGATGTGAAAGTATCTGAACTTCATAAAGAACCTGTTTCTCTCAACTCCCATTCCCGCACCTCAGGGATGACTGTTACTATTAATAATAGTAATAGTTTTCTGTTTCTTCCATGCTGTTTTCTCTCTGTGTTATCAAAACATACATATCTATAGGGATTTTTTCTTTTACAAAAATTGGATATTATATATATATATATATATTTTTTTTTTTTCCCTTATAACTTGCTTTATTCAGCAGTGTGTCCAGGACATCCTTCCATGTCAGAACATTTCAGTATAACAGTACCATGTTCATTCTAATGCCTACATAGTACCCGGTTATATGAGTGTGCCATAGATTGTTTAGATAGTCCCTATTTGTAGATATTTAGATTGTTTCCAGTTTTGTTATTACTATAGGTAAGGCATTAGTGAATGCCTGAAAGCACTTAAGCAAGTGTTTGTGAGTAATTGTCAGGTCAAAGTGTATGCTCAGTTTTAATCTTGGCCAAAACTGTCAAATTGTCCTTCCAAAAAAAGTATCAGTTTACACTTCCACCATATATGTATGCATGTCCATTTCTTAATTCCTTCACTTCCCACCTCAGGATGAGGCCAGGATACTCCAAAGAACGAAAAATGAGGACGATTACTACACACCTCAGGGGACACCGCAGATATTCCAAGCGGATAAAATGTGGGGTGGACTAGTGAAGGTCCCACTATATTCCGATACCGGAAGTAAAAAAAGCCCGCGTCTGACAATGGAGTGTTCATATTTTTCCCGGTCCCCATATTGTGTGATATAAGAAAATATCAGGAACCGATAGGGAGGTGAGCTGTAGGCCATCGCTACGGAACGGATGACATGAGAGTGGTTACCGCTTCCGATTAAGTAATTCCACCGTGGAAGATACACACGTCGTCAAATCGGTGATCAACAAAACGAGTTAAAGGGAGTAAGAGGAGAATGGGCAGAGTATTAGAATATGATAAGTTTCCGTGACAAAAACAGTCTTCGGAGGCTGATCCTGGAGCCTAGTAAAAAAAAATATAACTAAAAGGAAGATTATACCAACTCAGGTTGCCAGTAAGATGATGTAAGTAACATAAGCATGGACAAAATACAAGAGCGGCCAGGATCAACCTCAGGTGTTCCATAAAGTGAAAGTTAGTATATGCCCCCCAGAGGTGGGCGAATACATTCGAGAGGGAAGAACGGAAATAAGTAGTAGTTATGCCAATGCTATCTACCAGAACAACATGAGGGCAACGTCGACCCTCCTTAAATTCTGTATTATAAAAAGTGGAGCTCAACAACCCACAATTAGAAATAGTGACATAAATTTAAAATAGGTGTAGGATTATAGGAGTTCTGCATGGACAAGCGCCCTAAGTGCAAGATCCAAGAGTGGACGTAATATTGGTAGAAAGAGAAAAAAAAAACGTCTGTATGAAGGTCTTAGTAAAACAGTAAGATTCGTGGACAGTAGAATTAAGTCTGAAAAACTAAGAAGGAAGTGTATAGAGATAGTTATGAAGGTTACCATATCTAGGAATGCTCCACCTAGTGAATTCCCCTAAGGCCACTCAAAACTGGAGATGAAGATCGAACGGCAGACTCCATGGCCATAAATGATCCCTAGGGCACTGGAGGAGAATCCCGAGGCAGTAAGATAGGTTAAAGTAATACGTGCGAGGGAAGACCCCTAAAGCCACACTAAAGGTATCAGTAAGAATGAATAGGCTCAGTTCGGCGTTGGCCTTCCCATTGTAATAAAGAGCCCCCACCAACCAATAGAAAGAACTTAAAATTATAAGAATAATCCACCCTGGAGGGGTTTCAAGACCAATAAAAAAAAGTCATGGCATGGAGAAGCAAGACATATCACATATAGTGATCGAGAAGTGGCACCCAATAATCCCCAGGGTTATACGACACCCATTGCCTCAACCCGAAAGAGAGACGGGGATATGTGCAAGTTGGGGCGAGAGCCAGCAAGAGGCCCTGGAATAACGCGCATATGCACCACACCAGAAGAAACGAGATTTCTCCGAGGTCCATTTCTAATTCTTCCCCAGATAAATTAACACGACAGCACGGGTCAGATTGTTGAAGACCAATATATGATCCGAAGGGGGGAATAGAGACCAGATACAAAATATATTATCCGATTAATGAAGGGATGGCACGAACGGAGAAAAGGCCACACATTCCCGGTGCCCCCAAATACACCTGTGAGCGCCAACTATATATTAGATAGAAGGAAAGAGATCCACGCTAGAGAGACCACGCTCCGACATAAGTTTTCCTGGCGACCCCGAGAGGCCACCTCAATGAACCGAACACCATAATGGTAATAAATATAAGAAAGATAAGATACCGTTCGTAACCCGGAAAACATCAAGTGGGAATTAGAAACTAATATTCCGTAAAAAGACTGAATAAAGTGAAGATCGCACTGGGGATAATAAGCCAAGCCCCTTTCAGATATCGTGCTGCGATTAGTGAAGAAGAGACACATGCAAGCGGAGAAAGGATAGAGTTTTCCACGGGGTTCATAAGAAAGAATAAGGCACCTGAAATAGACAAAGTAAGGCCTGAAGTCCGGTAATAGAAAAGGACACTCATGCAAAATCTAATAGAAGAGGGGACCTTAAGTGGTAGAAGAGAACCCAAGTGAGAAAAGAGAAAGAAAAGACTCCTCATAGGGACAATACCCAGTTATCCAAAAAAAGGTACACCATAGAAGAATTAGGAAAGACCTGGAAAAGAGGACATACAAGCAGTATCTCGTAATCTTAATTTGTACTCTATTACCACAAAAACGACCATAACAGGGAGGGAAATCATCTGTAGCAGGTTAATGGAATGGTTAACTATTTGGGGGATCCCAAACACCAGATGCGGATGAAGCTAAAAAAATGATATAGAGAGAGGTGTATAATACAGAATGAACACAAAGATATAATAGACGTCGGAGTATCGAGAAAACCTTAACAAATAAAGATAGAAGAACAGAGCATGAAGAAAAAGAAGGAACAAGAAGAAATGTAGGCCCCGGTAGATAAGGACATTTAAGATTAAAATTGTCTGCTATCGTGTACTGGCAGAGAGGAAATGATGCCCTAGATAGGCCCCCTGGAGGATGGGTCGGGTGGCTCCACTGGAGATCAGGATGGGACACACGCACCTAAGTAAGATTGGAAGAAATCTGATAACCTTAAGATAGTTAGGCTCAGCGCGGGTGATTAGGGAAAAAGGTAATGAAATAAATAAGGAGGGGAAGTATAAAATAAAAAATGGGAAATAGATTGTCCGGGAAGTCTATTATTCTGACACAGAGTCCGGAGTAGAGAAAAATTTATAAGTTGTCTCCGCAAACGGGGTGTAAAATATATCACGATAGAAGCCGAAAAGATTAGTAAGGCCCTGAATGGAAGAACTATTAAATTCTAACCACGAGAAGAAGAATGGCAAAGGGTAGTTGCCATGACAAGATGGGATGACTAAATATTCCTTACGGAGAAAGATCTCGAACCAGATAGGAAGAATAAGAAGGAAACCTTGCCCAACTTATGGGGACGCCAGTAACAAACAAATATCTTAAGACCAGAGAGGGATGAAGGTCGAGGGTTAAGTGTACTCCGGAATGAAAAGGAATCCACGAGGCCCAGATGTGAAACGAAGATCGAGCACCTCGAGAGATAGCAAAAAATAGATTCAAATATAAGAATAAATAGAAGGATGATCGATGAAAGGGGATAATCGCAACAAAGCCCGCCGGTCTAAAATCCAAAGCGAGAGAGTGACCAGAGCCATAACGAGAAAAGAAAAAACCACGTGTCCCCCCCGTATCGCAAGGATGAAGCTTTCGCTAACAGCGCCCTCAGGAGAAGTTCCGACGTTAGGACTGCAAGGTTCGGAAAGGCACTTGGCACCCTTGGATGCGGACCCACAAAGGTTTCCCGATCCCGGTCCTCCCCTGAGAGGGACCCTAGGTTTTCGGGCACCCTCCCTCTTGAGCCCTTTCCCTCCCTGGATCTGGACGGGAAGGGGTCCCGACTCCCCGCCTTTGTCTGCAAGGGGGTTCCCGGACCTTCGGTCGCACCTCAGGATGAGGGGCCGGGTCTCATGAAGACATTTTCCACAGACCTGGCTCGTGGTGGGTTCCCAATTCCGTAGGCCCCGATTTCCCGGTCCCCTCTTGATAAAGAACGATGCCCGGGACACCTTCCGAAACTCCCACCCTGTGGAAGGAGTTCACACGAAGGGCAGTTTTTTTCCGTGCATCGTTCGGAAAAACCCAGTTCCAAAGAACAAGCCTCCGACAAGCGGCTCCTTCTCCCCCGGGGACATCTCCGAGAGGCACGGAGGTTCCATGCCCTACCCAGGACGAGGCCCTGACTCTCCTGTCCCAGTCCCTGGCAGGACCTGCGATCGACTTGAATAATCAGAAGGGTACTGGCGGGTTCCCCTGGCCTCAACTGGATGAGGCCCCTCTTAAGGGCACCCAAACCCAGTGGGAAGGTCCCAGAGGGCCTCCACCTCCAAGTTTCCCTGGCCCTCTAGAGGCCAACCGGAGAAGCCCCTGAAGTCAACCTCCACAAGTCGAGGGAACCCAGGGGTTTTCTGCCTCAACCCGGGGGAAAGGATCTCGAGGAGAACTTCTTCAAACGTTCGAAGGCCAGAGTCCTCCCATGGCTTCCGGAGCAATGACGCGCTCCCCCTCCGGCCACTTACTCGTAATGGAGACCCGACTTTCCCCTGGCCGCCCCACGAGAGGCACTGACCTCGCCGGTCGTAACCCTCCGGTGAAGACGCACCACTGGGGCCGCCGCTCGAGAACCCGAGAATTTCCCGTCACGAAGGATAGGGGCCTTCGTCCCTGCATGGGGCCCTTAGAGACCATCTCCGGCGGCCCTTCTCTCCAAAACCGCCTCAGGGCTTGGACCCCCTTGAGTTTCCACCCCAGTGAGCTTCCAAGGAGTATAACCCGTCGCGATTCGAAAGCCATAGAAGGCGGGGGGTTCTTGGCTTCCACTTCGAGATGAATCCCCCTTTCCCGGGTGGCGTCTGGATTGAGCGACCCCGAATCCCCGTCGCCCTGGGGAAGGAACATTGTCTCTGGAAGCCTAGATGAGGTCCTATTGGGCCTGCAGTCCTCGAGAAGCATCGCCAGCTTTCTTCGCCTCGAGTGGGAAGAATTGGACTTTGGCCCTGGGCCAACAACAAGAGGCATCTGAATTCCGTCCGTAAACTCCTTCGAGATCCGCGGTACTCGAGAAAAACCACGGTTGGCTTCCCCGTCATCGGCTAGATGGAGCCCTTCCCGCCTCAGGCGCCTCAGGATGAGAAGTTTTTCCCACGTAGACTGGGAAGGGTCGAAAGGGCACTTGGACCCTTGTTGCGACCACCAGTTTCCCGGAAATCCCCGGTTCTCCTCTCGGAAGAAGGAACCCTGAAGGTTTTCCGGCACCCCTCTCTGGCCTTCTCCCTCCTGTCTGGGGAGGGTCGACTCCCCTGCTTTGTCTGGCAAGGGTTCCCCGACCTTCCCGGTCGCACGGGCAACCTCAGGATGAGGGGCCGTCTTCACGAAGACATTTCCCAGGACGTTGGCCTCGGTGGGTGGTTTCCACATTCCGTAGGGACCCCCGATTTCCCGGTCCCCTCTTGATAAGAACCCGATGCCCGGACAACCTCTCCGAACGATCTCAACCCCTGTGAATGAAGTCAACACGAAGGGGCAGTTTTTTTTTTTCCGTGCTCGTTCGGGAAAAAACCCAGGTTCAAATACAGCGGACAAAGCCGGCTCTGTTCCTCCCGGGGACCATCTCGGAGGGGAAGCGAGGTTTCCATGCCTAACCCAACGAGGGCTGACCTCCTCCTTTTGTTTCCTAGTCTGCAGGGACCTGGCGATCGGAGTCTGAAATCAGAGGGGTACCTCTGCGTCCTTGCCCTCAACTGAGATGAGGCCCCCTCTTCCATGCACCAAACCGGAGTTGGAGTTCCTCGAGGGGACCCCTTCACCTCAGTTTCCCTGGCTTCTCAGGCCACCATGAGGAAGCCCCCCTGAAAGGTTCACCTGCACAAGGTCCGAGGGAACCAGGATTTCCTTTGCCCCTCAACCGGAAAAGAACCTCGAGATACCTTCTTTCACACCCGGTCCTCCGAGGGCCAGAATTCCCCCTCCCATATCTCGGGAAGCAGTTGACGCGATCCCCTCTTCATCGCTGGAGACCCCCCGAACTTCCTGGCGCCCACGAGGAGGCTCACTTGAACCTCTGCGTCGGTACCCTCGGTGAAGAAAACCCGCACACTGGGGGGCCGCCCGCTCGAGACAAACCCCGATTTTTCCCCCGTCATCGAGAGATGAAGGGCCTCGTCCCCTGCATGGCTAGAGACAATCTCTGGCGGGGACCTCTTCTCCCAACCCTCAGGAGGCTGACTCAATTGGGTCCACCATTGGGGAGCTCCCAAGAGAATACCCGTCGGCGATTTCGAGGCAGAGCGTTCTTTTGGGCTTCCATCGAGATGGGGGAAATGCCTGTCTCCGGGTGCGTTCTGGAATGCAATCCGAAGATCCTGTCGCCCCTGGGAAAGGGACATTGGCTTTCTGGAACAAAGCCCTAGAATTGAGGTCTATTTGGCCTGTGGCAGTTTCCCGAGAGCAATGCCACTTTTACTCTTTCGCACTCGAATGGAAGATGGACTTGCCTGGGGCCAACACAAGAGGCATCCTGAATTCCCGCTCGTAACTCCGAGAATCCCCGCCGTAACTCGAGAAAAACCCGTGGCTCCCCCCGCCATCGCAAGATTGAAAGCCCTTTTCCGCTTAGTCAGCTCAGGGAGGAAGTCCCACGTTAGGAAAATTGGGAGGTCGAGAAGGGCACTTGGGCACCGCTTGATGCGACTCGACCACAAGTTGCCCCGAAATCCCGGTCTCTAGCCTCGAGAGGAAACACCCGAGGGTTTTCGCGGCACCCCCTTCCTCTGAGTCCCTTTCTGCCCCTCCTGATTCTGGACAGGAGGGGTCGACTCCCCCTGCTTTTTGTCTGGAAGGGGTTCCCCCAGAACCTTCCGGTCGCACCTCAGGATGAGGGCCCGGTCTCACGAAGACATTCCAGACGTGGCCTCGTGGGTGGTTCCACATTCCGTAGGACCCCGATTTCCCGGTCCCCTCTTGATAAGAACCCGATGCCCGCGACACCTCTCCGAACTCCACCCTGTGAATGCAAGTCAACACGAAGGGCAGTTTCTCCGTGCATCGTTCGGAAAAAACCCCAGGTCCAAAGACAGCTCGAAACAACGGCCTCTCTCCCGGGGACATCTCGAGAGGCAAGCGGAGTTCCATGCCTCAACCCAGACGAGGCCTGACTCTCCTCGCCCAGTCTGCAGGGGACCCTGCGCGATCGGAGTCTGAAATCAGAGGTACCCTGCGGTTCCTGGCCTCAACTGGAGATGAGGCCCTCTTCCAATGCACCAAAGCCCAGTGGAGTCCCGAGAGGCCTCCCACCTCCAGTTTCCCTGGCTTCTCAGAGCACCATGAGAAGCCCTGAGGTCACCTGCACAAGCCGAGGAGACCCAGGGTTTCCTGCCTCAACCGGGGAAAAGCCCTCGAGAGACTTCTTCAACACGTCTCGAGGCCAGATCCCCTACCATGGCTCGGGAGCAATGACGCGCTCCCCCTCGTCCACTCGCATGGAGACCCGACTCCCTGCGCCCCACGAGAGGACTCACTGACTCGGCCGTCGTACCTGTGAGAACCGCACACTGGGCCGCCGCTCGAGAACACAACCCCGAGATTCCCGCCGTCATCGAGAGATGAGGGCCTTCGTCTCCTGCATGGCTATAGCGACCAATCTCGCGACCTCTCTCCAAACGCCTCAGGAGGCTTGACTCCCTTGATTCCACCAGTGCTCCAAGAGAATAAACCCGTCCGCGATCGAGAGCACAAGCGGGGTTCTTGCTTCCACTCGAGATGAAGCCTGTCTCCCCGGGTGCGCTTGGAATGCAACCCCGAGATCCCTGCGCCCTGGAGAGGAAACATTGGCTTCTGTGACCACAAGCCTAGATTGAAGGTCTATCTGAGCCTGCAGTCACTCGAGAGCAATCCCCAGCTTTCCTTCGCAACTCGAATGGAAATTGGACTTGCCTGGGCCAACACAAGAGGCACCTGATTCCCGTCGTAACTCAGAATCCGCCCCGTAACTCGAGAAAAACCACGTGGCTCCCCGTCAGCGCAAGATAAGCCCTTTCCCGCTACACGCGCTCAGGAGAGTAGCTCACACTTAGGAATTGGAGGTCGAATAAGGGACATTGGCACC
>NW_020190448.1:0-13476 GCF_002263795.3 Bos taurus
TGACTGATCATGCACTGATCACGTAAATGATCATTCACTGTTCAGTTGACTGAACATGTACTGATCACGTGACTGATCATGCACTGTTCACGTGACTGATCATGTACTGATCACGTGACTGATCACGCACTGATCACGTGGCTATCATGCACTGCTAATGTGGCTGATCATGAAATTATCACGCAGCTACCATGTGCTGGTCACGTGACTGATCATGCACTGATCACGTGGCTGATCATGCACTGATCACGTGACTGATCAGGCACTGATCACATCACTGATCATGCACTGATCACGTGGCT
This sequence comes from Bos taurus, assembly GCF_002263795.3. NCBI lineage: Eukaryota > Metazoa > Chordata > Mammalia > Artiodactyla > Bovidae > Bos > Bos taurus. The sequence continues at coordinate 303 of NW_020190448.1, forward strand.
ATCATGCACTGATCACTTGGCTGGTCATACACTGATCACGCAGCTAACATGTACTGGTCACGTGTCTGACCATGCACTGATCACGTGGCTGATCATACACTGCTCACGTAACTGATCATGCACTGGTCACGTAATTGATCATGCACTGATCACGTGACTGTCCATGCACTGATCACGTGACTGATTATGCACTGATCACGTGGCTGATCATGCACTGATCACGTGGCTATCATGCACTGCTCACGTGGCTGATCATGCACTGATCACGTGGCTATCATGCACTGCTCACGTGGCTGATCATGCAATGATCACGTAGCTACCATGTACTGGTCACGTGACTCATCTTGCACTGATCACGTAATTGATCATGCACTGATCACGTGGATGATCATGCACTGATCACGTGACTGACCATGCACTGATCACGTGACTGATTATGCACTGATCACGTGGCTGATCATGCACTGATCACGTGGCTGATCATGCAATGATCACGTAGCTACCATGTACTGGTCACGTGACTGATCATGCACTGATCACGTAATTGATCATGCACTGGTCATGTGGCTGATCATGCACCGATCACGTGGCTGATCATACTCTGCTCACGTAACTGATAATGCACACATCACGTGGCTATCATGCACTTCTCACCTGGCTGGTCATGCAATGTTCACGTAGCTACCATATACTGGTCTTGTGACTGATCATGCTCAGATCACGTAAATGATCATTCACTGTTCAGTTGACTGAACATGTACTGATCACGTGACTGATCATGCACTGCTCACGTGGCTACCATGCACTGCTCACGTGGCTGATCATGCAATGATCACGTAGCAACCATGTACTGGGTCACGGTGGACGCTGACATCGTACTGGATCACGTAATTAATATCCTGCACTGATCACTGGACTCATCATGCACTGTCCGTGGCTTGATCACACACCGTATTACGTGACTGATCATGCACTGATCACGTGGATAATCAATGCACTGATCACGTGTTTGATCATACACTGTTCACGTGTCTGACCATGCACTGCTCAGTGCTGATCATACACTGTTTCAGTAACTGATCATGCACTGATCACGTGGATATCATGCACTGATCACGTGACTCGACCATGCACTGATCACGTGACTGATTATGCACTGATCACGTGGCTGATCATGCACTGATCACGTGGCTATCATGCTCTGCTCACGTGGCTGATCATGCAATGATCACGTAGCTACCATGTGCTGGTCACGTGACTGATCATGCACTGATCACGTGACTGACCATGCACTGATCACGTGACTGATTATGCACTGATCACGTGGCTGATCATGCACTGTTCACGTAGCTACCATATACTGATTACGTGACTGATCATGCTCAGATCACGTAAATGATCATGCACTGTTCAGTTGACTGATCATGTACTGATCACGTGACTGATCATGCACTGATCACGTGGCTATCATGCACTGCTCACGTGGCTGAATCATGCAATGATCACGTAGCAACCATGTACTGGTCACGTGACTGATCATGCACTGATCACGTAGTTAATCCTGCACTGATCACCTGACTCATCATGCACTGATCACGTGGCTGATCACACACGTATATACGTGACTGATCATCGCACTGATCACGTGGATATCATGCAATGATCACGTGTTTGGATCATACACTGTTTCACGTGAGTCTGCCATGCACTGCTCACGTGGCTGATCATACACTGTTCACATAACTGATCATGCACTGATCACGTGGATATCATGCACTGATCACGTGGCTGAACATGCACTCGTTCACGTGGCTTATCACACAACCTGTCACGTGACTGATCATGCACTGATCACGTGGCACTCATGCCACTGCTCACGTGGCTGATCATACTCCACTCACGTAACTGATCATGCACTCATCAGGTGGCTATCACTGCAACTTCTCAACTGGCTGGTCATGCAATGTTCACGTAGCTACCATATACTGGTCACGTGACTGATCATGCACAGATCACGTAAATGATCATGCACTGTTCACGTGACTGATCATGTACTGATCACGTGACTGATCACGCACTGATCACGTGGCTATCATGCACTGCTAATGTGGCTGATCATGAAATTATCACGCAGCTACCATGTGCTGGTCACGTGACTGATCATGCACTGATCACGTGGCTGATCATGCACTGATCACGTGACTGATCAGGCACTGATCACATCACTGATCATGCACTGATCACGTGGCTATCATGCACTGATCACTTGGCTGGTCATACACTGATCACGCAGCTAACATGTACTGGTCACGTGTCTGACCATGCACTGATCACGTGGCTGATCATACACTGCTCACGTAACTGATCATGCACTGGTCACGTAATTGATCATGCACTGATCACGTGACTGTCCATGCACTGATCACGTGACTGATTATGCACTGATCACGTGGCTGATCATGCACTGATCACGTGGCTATCATGCACTGCTCACGTGGCTGATCATGCACTGATCACGTGGCTATCATGCACTGCTCACGTGGCTGATCATGCAATGATCACGTAGCTACCATGTACTGGTCACGTGACTCATCTTGCACTGATCACGTAATTGATCATGCACTGATCACGTGGATGATCATGCACTGATCACGTGACTGACCATGCACTGATCACGTGACTGATTATGCACTGATCACGTGGCTGATCATGCACTGATCACGTGGCTGATCATGCAATGATCACGTAGCTACCATGTACTGGTCACGTGACTGATCATGCACTGATCACGTAATTGATCATGCACTGGTCATGTGGCTGATCATCGCACCGATCACGTGGCTGATCATACTCTGCTCACGTAACTGATAATGCACACATCACGTGGCTATCATGCACTTCTCACCTGGCTGGTCATGCAATGTTCACGTAGCTACCATATACTGGTCTTGTGACTGATCATGCTCAGATCACGTAAATGATCATTCACTGTTCAGTTGACTGAACATGTACTGATCACGTGACTGATCATGCACTGCTCACGTGGCTACCATGCACTGCTCACGTGGCTGATCATGCAATGATCACGTAGCAACCATGTACTGGTCACGTGACTGATCATGTACTGATCACGTAATTAATCCTGCACTGATCACCTGACTCATCATGCACTGATCACGTGGCTGATCACACACGTATTACGTGACTGATCATGCACTGATCACGTGGATATCATGCACTGATCACGTGTTTGATCATACCACTGTTCACGTGTCTGACCATGCACTGCTCACGTGGCCTGATCATACACTGTTCACGTAACTGATCATGCACTGATCACGTGGATATCATGCACTGATCACGTGACTGACCATGCACTGATCACGTGACTGATTATGCACTGATCACGTGGCTGATCATGCACTGATCACGTGGCTATCATGCTCTGCTCACGTGGCTGATCATGCAATGATCACGTAGCTACCATGTGCTGGTCACGTGACTGATCATGCACTGATCACGTGACTGACCATGCACTGATCACGTGACTGATTATGCACTGATCACGTGGCTGATCATGCACTGTTCACGTAGCTACCATATACTGATTACGTGACTGATCATGCTCAGATCACGTAATGATCATGCACTGTTCAGTTGACTGATCATGTACTCGATCACGTGACTGATCATGCACTGATCACGTGGCTATCATGCACTGCTCACGTGGCTGATCATGCAATGATCCACCCGTAGCAACCATGTACTGGTCACGTGACTGATCATGCACTGATCACGTAGTTAATCCTGCACTGATCACCTGACTCATCATGCACTGATCAACGTGGCTGATCACACACGTATATACGTGACTGATCATCGCACTGATCACGTGGATATCATGCAATGATCACGTGTTTTATCATACACTGTTCACGTGTCTGACCATGCACTGCTCACGTGGCTGATCATACACTGTTCACATAACTGATCATGCACTGATCACGTGGATATCTGCACTGATCAACGTGGCTGAACATGCACTGTTCACGTGGCTGATCAACCACCTGTCACGTGACTGATCATGCACTGATCACGTGGCACTCATGCACTGATCACGTGGCTGATCATCACTCCACCACGTAACGGATCATTCACACTCTCACGTGGCTATCATGCACTGCTCACGTGGCTGGTCATGCAATGATCACGTAGCTACCAGATACTGGTCACGTGACTCATCATCACAGATCACGTAAATGATCATGCACTGTTCACGTGACTGATCATGTACTAATCACGTGACTGATCATCCACTGATCACGTGGCTATCATGCACTGCTAACGTGGCTGATCATGAAATTATCACGCAGCTACCATGTACTGGTCACGTGACTGATCATGCACTGATCACGTGGCTGATCATGCACTGATCACGTGACTGATCAGGCACTGATCACATCACTGATCATGCACTGATCACGTGGCTATCATGCACTGATCACTTGGCTGGTCATACACTGATCACGCAGCTAACATGTACTGGGTCACGTGTCTGACCATGCACTGATCACGTGGCTGATCATACACCTGCTCACGTAACTGATCATGCACTGGTCACGTAATTGATCATGCACTGATCACGCTGACTGATTATGCACTGATCACGTGGCTGATCATGCACTGATCCACGTGGCTATCATGCACTGCTCACGTGGCTGATCATGCACTGATCACATGGCTATCATGCACTGCTCACGTGGCTGATCATGCAATGATCACGTAGCTAACCATGTACTGGTCACGTGACTCATCTTGCACTGATCACGTAATTGATAATGCACTGATCACGTGGATGATGCACTGATCACGTGACTGACCATGCACTGATCACGTGACTGATTATGCACTGATCACGTGGCTGATCATGCACTGATCACGTGGCTGATCATGCATGATCACGTAGCTTACCATTACTGGTCACGTGACTGATCATGCACTGATCACGTAATTGATCATTCACTGGTTCATGTGGCTGATCATGCACCGATCACGTGCTGATCATAGTCTGCTCACGTAACTGATAATGCACACATCACGTGGCTATCATGCACTTCTCACCCTGGCTGGTCATGCAATGTTCACGTAGCACCATATACTGGTCTCGTGACTGATCATTGCACTGATCACGTAAATGATCATTCACTGTTCAGTTGACTGAACATGTACTGATCACGTGACTGATCATGCACTGTTCACGTGACTGATCATGAACTGATCACGTGACTGATCACGCATGATCACGTGGCTATCATGCACTGCTAATGTGGCTGATCATGAAATTATCACGCAGCTACATGTCTGCACGTCACGTGACTGATCATGCACTGATCACGTGGCTGATCATGCACTGATCACGTGACTGATCAGGCACTGATCACATCACTGATCATGCACTGATCACGTGGCTATCATGCACTGATCACTTGGCTGGTCATACACTGATACGCAGCTAACATGTACTGGTCACGTGTCTGACCATGCACTGATCACGTGGCTGATCATACACTGCTCACGTAACTGATCATGCACTGGTCACGTAATTGATCATGCACTGATCACGTGACTGTCCATGCACTGATACGTGACTGATATGCACTGATCATGGCTGATCATGCACTGATCACGTGGCTATCATGCACTGCTCACGTGGCTGATCATGCACTGATCACGTGGCTATCATGCACTGCTCACGTGGCTGATCATGCAATGATCACGTAGCTACCATGTACTGGTCACGTGACTCATCTTGCACTGATCACGTAATTGATCATGCACTGATCACTGGATGATCATGCACTGATCACGTGACTGACCATGCACTGATTCACGTTACTTATTATGCACTGATCACGTGGCTGATCATACACTGATCACGTGGCTGATCATGCAATGATCACGTAGCACCATGTACTGGTCACGTGACTGATCATGCACTGATCACGTAATTGATCATGCACTGGTCATGTGGCTATCTGCACCGAGTCACGTGGCTGATCATACTCTGCTCACGTAACTGATAATGCACATCACGTGGCTTATCATGCACTTCTCACCTGGCTGGTCATGCATATGTCACGTAGCTACCATATACTGGTCTTGTGACTGATCATGCATCATCACGTAAATCATTCACATGTTACTGACATGTGTACTGATCACGTGACGTTATCATGCACTGCTCACGTGGCTACCATGCACTGCTCACGTGGCTGATCATGCAATGATCACGTAGCAACCATGTACTGGTCACGTGACTGATCATGTACTGATCACGTAATTAATCCTGCACTGATACCTGACTCATCATGCACTGATCACGTGGCTGATCACACACGTATTACGTGACTGGATCATGCACTGATCACGTGGATATCATGCACTGATCACGTGTTTGATCATACACTGTTCACGTGTCTGACCATGCACTGCTCACGTGGCTGATCATACACTGTTCACGTAACTGATCATGCACTGATCACGTGGATATCATGCACTGATCACGTGGCTGAACATGCACTGTTCACGTGGCTTATCACACACCTGTCACGTGACTGATCATGCACTGATCAGGTGCACTCATGCACTGATCACGTGGCTGATCATATTCTGCTCACGTAACTGATCATGCACACATCAGGTGGCTATCATGCACTTCTCACTGGCTGGTCATGCAATGTTCACGTAGCTACCATATACTGGTCACGTGACTGATCATGCACAGATCACGTCGCTGATCATGCACTGATCACGTGACTGATCATGCACTGATCACGTGGCAGATCATGCACTGATCACGTGGCTGATCCATGCACTGATCACGTGACTGATCATCACTGGTCACGTGACTGATCATGCCACTGTTCACGTGACTGATCATGTACTGATCACGTGACTGATCACGCACTGATCACGTGGCTATCATGCACTGCTAACGTGGCTGATCATGAAATTATCACGCAGCTACCATGTGCTGATAACGTGACTGATCATGCACTGATCATGGGGCTGATCATGCACTGATCACGTGACTGATCATGCTCTGATCACGTGACTGATCATGCACTGATCACGTGGCTATCATGCACTGATCACTTGGCTGGTCATACACAGATCACGCAGCTACCATGTACTGGTCACGTGACTGATCATGCACTGATGACGTAATTGATCATGCAGTGATCATTGTGGCTGATCATGCACTGATCACTTGACTGTTCATGCACTGATCACGTGACTTATCATGCACTGATCACGTGGCTATCATGCACTGATCAACATGGCTGGTCATACACTGATCACGTGCCTGGTCATGCACAGATTACATGATGATCATGCACTGATCACGTCACTGATCATGCATGATCACGTGGCTATCATGCACTACTCACGTGGCTGATCATGCAATGATCATGTAGCTACCATGTACGGTCACGTGACTGATCATACACCCATCAGGTGACGGATCATGCACTGATCACGTGGCTATCATGCACTGTTCACGTGGCTGATCATACACTGATCACTGCCTGGTCATGCACAGATCACGTGTCTAATCATGAACTGATCACATGGCAATCATTCACTGATCACCTGGCTGATCATGCACTGATCACGTGGCTCTCATGCACTGATCATGTGGCTATCATGCACTGATCACGTGGCTGATCACACATGTATCACGTGATGATCATGCACTGATCACGTGGCTCTCATGCACTGATCATGTGGCTATCATGCACTGATCACGTGGCTATCATGCACTGATCACGTAGCAACCATGTACTAGTCATGTGACTGATCATGCACTGATCACGTAATTGATCCTGCATTGATCACATGGCTCATCACGCACTGATCCGGTGGCAGATCACACACTTATCACGTGACTGATCATATACAGATCACGTAAATAATCATGAAGTGATCACGTGGCTATCCTGCACTGATCACGTGGATAACATGCACTGATCACGTGGCTATCATGCACTGATCACGTGGCTGATCATGCAATGATCACGTAGCTACCATGCACTGGTCACGTGACTGAGCATGCACTGTTCACGGTCGGCTGATCCACACCTATCACGTGAATGACCATGCACTTATCACATGGCTTTTCATGCACAGATCACGTGATTGCGCATGCACTGATCACGTAATTGTATGCACTGCTCACGTGGCTATCATGCACTGATGACGTGGCTGATTATGCACTGATCATGTGACTGATCATGCACTGATCACGTAGCTATCTTGCACTGGTCACTTGGCTGATCATACACTCATCACGGGACTGATTGTTCACTGATTGCGGCGCTATCATGCATTGACTACATGACTCCACATGCACTGATCACGTGCATGATCATGCACAGATCACGTGACTGACCATGCACTGATCACGTGACTGACCATGCACTGATCACGTGACTGATCATGCACTATTCACGTGGCTATCATGCACTGATCACTTGGCTGGTCATACACTGCTCACGCAGCTACCATGTACTGGTCACGTGGATGATCATTCACTGATAATGTAATTGATCATGCACTGATCATGTGGCTGATCATGCACTGATACGTGGCAGATCATACACTGATCACGTGACTGATCATGCAATGATCACGTGACTGATCATGCACTGATCACGTGGCAGATCATACACTGATCACATGACTGATCATGCACTGATCACGTGACTAGATCATGCACTGATCACCGTGGCTATCATGCACTGATCACTTGGATGGTCATACACAGCTCACGCAGCTACCATGTACTGGTCACGTGACTGATCATGCACTGATAACGTAATTGATCATGCACTGATCATGTGCTGATCATGCACTGATCACGTGACTGATCATGCACTGATCACGTGGCTGATCATGCACTGATCACGTGGCTATCATGCACTTATAGCATGGCTGGTCATACACTGATCTTAATGCTACCATGTACCGGTCACGTGAATGATCATACACCCATCAGGTGACTGATCATGCACTGATCCGTGGCTATCATTCATGGCCACGAGACTGAAAATGCACTGATCACGTCTAATCATGCATGATCACATGACTGCCAAAGCACTGATCATGTGGATGATCATACACTAATCATGTGACACATCATGCACTGATCACGTGGCTGATCATGCACTGATACCGTGACTGAGCATGGACTGATCAAATGACTATCATGTAGTGATCACGTGACTTAATGGCACTGATCATGTGACTGATCATGCGCTGAGCATGTTTGCTATCATACACTGATCATGTGCCTCTGGAGGCAATAAACAAAGAGCTGAGTAGGCACGAATCAAACAGTCAGCAGGCAATAATCATGGAACTCAGCTGTGAGGAATCATGCTGCTCAGCTGGCAATAATCAAGCAGCTGAGCAGGCAGGAATTACCACAGAGCTTGGCAGATTGTCAAGCAGATGACAAGGCAGGAAATCGTGCAGCTCAGCTGGCAATTGTCAAAGCAGATGAGCAGACAGTAATCACGCAGCTCAGCAGGCCCTGATTCACGTGACTGAGCATGCACTGTTCACTGGCTGATCATACACTGACCACGTGATTGATCATGCACTGATCACTTGGATATCATGCACTGATCACGTGGCTGATCATACACTGTTCACGTGTCTGACCATGCACTGATCACGTGGCTGATCATACACTGCTCACGTAACTGATCATGCACTGATCACGTGGCTATCATCACTGATCACGTGACTGATCATGCACTGCTCACGTGACTGATCATGCCCTGATCAAGTGGCTATCATGTACTGATCACGTGGCTGATCATGTAATGATCATGAGCTACCATGTACCGGTCACGTGACCGATTCATACACCCATCAGGTGACTGATCATGCGCTGATCACGTGGCTATATTGCACTGTTAACGGGCTGATCATAACCCACTGACACCTAGCCTGGGTCATGCACAGATCAGGTGACTAATCATGAAACTGAATTTACGTAGCTATCATGTACTGATATCTGGGCTGATCATCGCCACTGGATTCATGTGGCCTATCGATGCAAATGATCACGTGGCTATAATGCACTGATCACGGTGGCCTGAATAAATACACTGGCTCAGGTATACTGATCATGCAACTGGTTCACGTGGCTGATCACACCACCTGTCACGTGACATATCATGCACTGAATCACGTGGCACTCAATGCACTGATCACGTGGCTGATCAACTCTGCTCACGTAACTCATCATGCACACATCACGTGGCTGTCATGCACTGCTCACGTGGGTCGTCAAAGAATGATCACGTAGCTACCATATACTGGGTCACGTGACTGATCATGCACAGATCACGTAAATGATAATGCACTGTTCAATGACTGATCATGTACTGATCACGTGACTGATAATGCGCTGATCATGTGGCTATCATGCTCTGCTCACGTGGCTGATCATGCAAGGATCACGTAGCAACCATGTACTGGTCACGTGACTGATCATGCACTGATCACGTAATTGATCCTGCACTGATCACGTGGCTCATCATGCACTGATCACGTGGCTGATCACACAGGTATCACGTGACTGATCATGCACTGATCACGTGGCTCTCATGCACTGATCATGTGGCTATCATGCACTGATCACGTGGCTGATCACACATGTATCACGTGACTGATCATGCACTGATCACGTGGCTCTCATGCACTGATCATGTGGCTATCATGCACTGATCACGTGGCTATCATGCACTGATCACGTAGCAACCATGTACTAGTCATGTGACTGATCATGCACTGATCACGTAATTGATCCTGCATTGATCACATGGCTCATCACGCACTGATCCGGTGGCTGATCACACACTTATCACGTGACTGATCATATACAGATCACGTAAATAATCATGAAGTGATCACGTGGCTATCCTGCACTGATCACGTGGCTGATCATGCAATGATCACGTAGCTACCATGCACTGGTCACGTGACTGATCATGCACTGTTCACGTCGCTGATCACACACCTATCACGTGAATGACCATGCACTGATCACATGGCTTTCATGCACAGATCACGTGATTGCGCATGCACTGATCACGTAATTGTATGCACTGCTCACGTGGCTATCATGCACTGATGACGTGGCTGATTATGCACTGATCATGTGACTGATCATGCACTGATCACGTAGCTATCTTGCACTGGTCACTTGGCTGATCATACACTCATCACGGGACTGATCGTTCACTGATTGCGGCGCTATCATGCATTGACTACATGACTCCACATGCACTGATCACGTGCATGATCATGCACAGATCACGTGACTGACCATGCACTGATCACGTGACTGACCATGCACTGATCACGTGACTGATCATGCACTATTCACGTGGCTATCATGCACTGATCACTTGGCTGGTCATACACTGCTCACGCAGCTACCATGTACTGGTCACGTGGCTGATCATTCACTGATAACGTAATTGATCATGCACTGATCATGTGGCTGATCATGCACTGATCACGTGGCAGATCATACACTGATCACGTGACTGATCATGCAATGATCACGTGACTGATCATGCACTGATCACGGGCGAGATCATTCACTGATCACTTGACTGATCATGCACTGATCACGTGACTGATCATGCACTGATCACGTGGCTATCATGCACTGATCACTTGGATGGTCATACACAGCTCACGCAGCTACCATGTACTGGTCACGTGACTGATCATGCACTGATAACGTAATTGATCATGCACTGATCATGTGGCTGATCATGCACTGATCACGTGACTGATCATGCACTGATCACGTGGCTGATCATGCACTGATCACGTGGCTATCATGCACTTATAGCATGGCTGGTCATACACTGATCTTATAGCTACCATGTACGGGTCACGTGAATGATCATACACCCATCAGGTGACTGATCATGCACTGATCCCGTGGCTATCATTCACTGGCCACGAGACTGAAAATGCACTGATCACGTCTAATCATGCACTGATCACATGACTGCCAAAGCACTGATCATGTGTATGATCATACACTAATCATGTGACACATCATGCACTGATCACGTGGCTGATCATGCACTGATACCGTGACTGAGCATGGACTGGTCACATGACTATCATGTAGGATCACTTGACTTAATGGCGCTGATCATGTGACTGATCATGTGCTGAGCATGTTTGCTATCATACACTGATCATGTGCCTCTGGAGGCAATAAACAAAGAGCTGAGTAGGCACGAATCAAACAGTCAGCAGGCAATAATCATGGAACCCAGCTGTGAGGAATCATGCTGCTCAGCTGGCAATAATCAAGCAGCTGAGCAGGCAGGAATTACGCAGCACAGCTGGCAATTGTCAAGCAGATGAGAGGCAGAAATCGTGCAGCTCAGCTGGCAATTGTCAAGCAGATGAGCAGACAGTAATCACGCAGCTCAGCAGGCCCTGATCACGTGACTGAGCATGCACTGTTCACCTGGCTGATCATACACTGATCACGTGATTGATCATGCACTGATCACTTGGATATCATGCACTGATCACGTGGCTGATCATACACTGTTCACGTGTCTGACCATGCACTGATCACGTGGCTGATCATACACTGCTCACGTAACTGATCATGCACTGATCACGTGGCTATCATGCACTGATCACGTGACTGATCATGCACTGGTCACGTGACTGATCATGCCCTGATCAAGTGGCTATCATGTACTGATCACTGGCTGATCATGCACTGATCATGTGCTATCATGACTGCACGTGACGATCATACTCATGACTGATCATGGCTGATCACATGGCTATATTGCACTGTTACGTGGCTGATCATACACTGATCACTGTGACATCATGACAATCATGACTGATACGTGGCTATCATGACTGATCACGTGGCTGATCATGCACTGATCATGTGGCTATCATGCAATGATCACGTGGCTATCATGCACTGATCACGTGGCTGATCATGCTCACTCTGATCATGCACTGATACGTGCTATCATGCACTGATCACGTGACTGATCATTGCATGGTCACAGTGACTGATCATGCCCTGATCAGTGTGTAT
>NW_020190449.1:0-16270 GCF_002263795.3 Bos taurus
TCCTTTAGGATTGACTGGTTGGATCTCCTTTCAGTCCAAGGGACTCTCAAGAGTCTTCTCCAACATCATAGTTCAAAAGCATCAATCTTTTGTGCTCAGCTTTCTTTATAGTCCAACTCTCACATCCATACATGACTACTGAAAAAACCATACTTTGACTAGACGGACCATTGTTGGCAAACTAATGTCTCTGCTTTTTAATATGCTGTCTACGTTGGTCATAGCTTTTCTTCCAAGAAGCAAGCATTTTTAATTTCAAGGCTGCAGTCACATCCTCGTCCAAGGTAAGCAGCAATGGCTGCGCTTTGCTGGGGCAGCCTGAAGAGATACCCCACGCCCAAGGTAAGAGAAACCCAAGTAAGATGGTAGGTGTTGCAAGAGGGCATCAGAGGGCAAACACACTGAAACCATACTCACAGAAAACTAGTCAATCTAATCACACTAGGACCACAGCCTTGCTTAACTCAATGAAACTAAGCCATGCCCGTGGGGCAACCCAAGATGGGTGGGTCATGGTGGAGAGATTTGACAGAATGTGGTCCCTGAGAAGGGAATGGCAAACCACTTCAGTATTCTTGCCTTGAGAATCCCATGAACAGTATGAAAAGGCAAAATGATAGGATACTGAAAGAGAAACTCCCCAGGTCAGTAGGTGCCCAATATGCTACTGGAGATCAGTGGAGAAATAACTCCAGAAAGAATGAAGGGATGGAGCCAAAGCAAAAACAATAACCAGCTGTGGATGTGATTGGTGATAGAAGCAAGGGCCGATGCTGTAAAGAGCAAAATTGCATAGCAACCTGGAATGTCAGGTCCATGAATCAGGGCAAATTGGAAGTGGTCAAACAAGAGATGGCAAGAGTGAATGTCGACATTCTAGGAATCAGCGAACTGAAATGGACTGGAATGGGTGAATTTAACTCAGATGACCATTATATCTACTACTGCGGGCAGGAATCCCTCAGAAGAAATGGAGTGGCCATCATGGTCAACAAAAGAGTCCAAAATGCAGTACTTGGATGCAATCTCAAAAACAACAGAATGATCTCTGTTCGTTTCCAAGGCAAATCATTCAATATTACAGTAATCCAAGTCTATGCCCCAACCAGTAATGCTGAAGAAGCTGAAGTTGAACGGTTCTATGAAGACCTACAAGACCTTTTAGAACTTAAACCCAAAAACGATGTCCTTTTCATTATAGGGGACTGGAATGCAAAAGTAGGAAGTTAAGAAACACCTGGAGTAACAGGCAAATTTGGCCTTGGAATACGGAATGAAGCAGGGCAAAGGCTAATAGAGTTTTGCCAAGAAAATGTGCTGGTCATAACAAACACCCTCTTCCAAAACAACAAGAGAAGACTCTATACATGGACATCACCAGGTGGTCAACACCGAAATCAGACTGATTATATTCTTTGCAGCCAAAGATGGAGAAGCTCTATACAGTCAGCAAAAACAAGACAGGAACTGACTGTGGCTCAGACCATGAACTCCTTATTGCCAAATTCAGACTTAAATTGAAGAAAATAGGGAAAACCACTAGACCATTCAGGTATGACCTAACTCAAATCCCTTATGATTATACAGTGCAAGTGAGAAATAGATTTAAGGGCCTAGATCTCATAGATAGAGTGCCTGATGAACTATGGAATGAGGTTCATGACATTGTACAGGAAACAGGGATCAAGACCATTCCATAGAAAAGAAATGCAAAAAAGCAAAATGGCTCTCTGGGGAGAGAGAGCCATTACAAATAGCTGTGAAAAGAAGAGAAGAAAAGCAAAGGAGAAAAGGAAAGATATAAGCATCCGAATGCAGAGTTCCAAAGAATAGCAAGAAGAGATAAGAAAGCCTTCTTCAGCGATCAATGCAAAGAAATAGAGGAAAACAACAGAATGGGAAAGACTAGGATCTCTTTCAAGAAAATCAGAGATACCAAAGGAACATTTCATGCAAAGATGAGCTCGATAAAGGACAGAAATGGTATGGACCTAACAGAAGCAGAAGATATTAAGAAAAGATGGCAACCAATACACAGAAGAACTGTACAAAAAAGATCTTCACGACCAAGATAATCAGTGGTGTGATCACTGACCTAGAGCCAGACATCCTGGAATGTGAAGTCAAGTGGGCTTAGAAAGCATCACTACAAACAAAGCTAGTGAGGTGTTGGAATTCCAGTTGAGCTATCAAATCCTGAAAGATGATGCTGTTGAAAGTGTTGCACTCAATATGCCAGCAAATTTGGAAAAGTCAGCAGTGGCCACAGACTGGAAAAGGTCAGTTTACTTCCAATCCCAAAGAAAGGCAAGCCAAAGAATGCTCAAACTACCGCACAATTGCACTCATCTCACACGCTAGTAAAGTAATGCTCAAAATTCTCCAAGCCACTTCAGCAATATGTGAACCGTGAACTTCTGATGTTCAAGCAGGTTTTACAAAAGGCAGAGGAACCAGAGATCAAATTGCCAACATCCGCTGGATCATAGAAAAAGCAAGGAGTTCCAGAAAAACTCTATTCTGCTTTATTGACTATGCCAATGCCTTTAACTGTGTGGATCACAATAAACTGTGGAAAATTCTGAAAGAGATGGAATACCACACACCTGATCTGCCTCTTGCGAAATTTGTATGGCAGGGTATCTCTCTCTTTAATCAGTCCTGAATATTCATTGGAAGGACTGATGTTGAAGCCGAAACTCCAATACTTTGGCCACCTAATGCAAGGAACTGACTCGTTAGAACAGACCCTGATGCTGGGAAAGATTGAAGGTGGAAGGAGAAGGGGACGACAGAGGATGAGATGGTTGCATGGCATCACCAACTCGATGGACATGAGTTTGAGCAGGCTCTGGGATTTGGTGATGGACAGGGAAGCCTGATGTGCTACAGTCCATGGGGTCGCAAAGAATCAGACATGACTGAGAGACTGAACTGAACTGATTGCATTAGACACGCAGGGAAGCTGAAAACACTATGGCTACAGGTATCCTACTTTCTTAATACCTCCTATGGTACATAATAAAAATGATAAAACACTATGGCTACAAGTGTCCAACTTTCTTAATACCTCCTATGGTACATAATAAAAATGATAATACCTATAGTAACACTAGGGCTTCCCAGGTGACCCTAGTGGTAAAGAATCCACCTGCCAATGCAGGACACATAAGAGACTGGGATTTGACCACTCAGGATTCGATCCCTGCATCAGGAAGATCTCCTGGAGACGGGAATGGCAACCTACTCCAGTATTCTTGCCTGAAGAATCCCTATGGACAGAGGATCCTGGCAGGCTACAGTCCATGCGGTCGCAAAGTGTCAGACACAACTGAGGCGACTTATCCACTGCAAGACATGGATTCATGTACAAGTATTCTCAGTTCAGTTCAGTCACTGATAGTGGCTGGCATGGGGCAGAAGCTGCACTGGCTTGAAGGCTCCAGGTTGCAACAGACTAGATGCCACTCCTGTCACCCTTCTGACTTCCAGCTCTCCTAAGGGCAGTCTTTTCCAGGTTCATGTGATAATAGGCCATGGTCCTCTCCAGGACACTCTTCATCCCAACTAAATTGCCTTCTGGTACTTGGTGGCAATAGGATAGTATGAGTAGAAAACTGAAATAGTACCCAGTGGCAGGCGGGAATTGCCATTTACCCTTAAGGGTTCAGGGGATCCCTTTCCAGATTAGTGGATTTCTTTCTTGCCAGACTCCACACAGATGCCCTAGACAGGCAGAAAGAGGCCAAGGAGCTCTCCATTTGTCAAACATTCATTTACCAGTGCGAGTGCTGCTGTGGCAGGTCCACAGCTGCCTGAGCCAAGGATTTGATGGTGTAGAGAAGCAGTAAAGATGAAGCCTGAATACAGGGGGTCTCATGAGATCTGGTTCATCAGCTGTTAAAAAGCTGTTGTGCAAGCTGCAGGCTGTCATCAGATGCAGGAACTGTCTGAAATAGCAGAGGGTTTTGGTCACCCTCCGAGATTTGATCAGGGGTGTCAGTGACCTGGAAGTCTAACTCTGCATAGCCTTGGATCCCATGGGGCTTTGTCTGGGAAGTTGGGAATTAACAAAATTGAGAACGTTTCCATATGGTTACAGAACTGACACTGCAGACAGAGTTCTGGCAGAATTAGGTGCTTAGTATTGCAGTTGTATCCGACTCTTTGCGACCCCATGGACCGGGGCCCAGCAGTCTCCTCTGTCCATGGAGTTCTCCAGGCAGGAATACTGGAGTGAGTTGCCATTTCCTTCTCTAGGGGATCTTCCCAACCCAGGGATCGAACTCGAGTCTCCTGAATTGGCAGGCAGATTCTTTACCACTGAGCCACCAGAGTCAGAGTTGTTGATTTTTCTTTCTACAAAGACTATTCTTTGTATATATTCTTTGTATACCTTCTGGGGAGGTAGAGGATCTGGTGAAGCTTGGCAAAAACTCATGCTGGAATGTTTGTGGAGGCAAATGTGAGCAAAATCCTGAGATGTACAGGATGCAGTTGCCCTGAGGATGGTAGAAGTTTGGCTTTATAGTCAGAGGAAGTCAGGGATGAAGAAGCAGGGTGGAGCTGAGAGATAAAGTTTGCGAGTGACAGGATATCTAGCCAGAACATTTGCATAATGCCACATGTGAACTTTTTCCTATACCTCATGGGAGAAATGATGCTTCAGTCCACCGGGTTCCTCTGTTCATGGGATTCTCCAGTCAAGAATACTGGAGTAGGTTGCCATTTCCTCCTACAGAGGATCTTCCTAACCCAGGCATTGAACCCGCATCTCCTGCTGCTCCTGCATTGCAAGCAGATTCTTTACCACTGAGCCACCGGGCAAGCCCCTTGCTATACCTCAGTGATCCTTATTTTTCTGAATCATAGAGTGGGGTTCACCCACACTGGGGCTGGCTTAAACCATGTGAATTGGCTGGGCAGGGTCCACAGAGTGTTCCAAAACCTTTTAGTCTATCAGAAATTTGGAAGTAGTTACCATATGTCCTGGGATGTGCCAGTGTCTGACACATTGTGATTGAGGGCATAGGGATGCTAGGTCTCTGTTGGCATCCAGAGCTGGATTAGGCTTGGTTAACCCTTTGCCAGCAGGACGGGCTGGTCTTCCTGATGGGCAGACTTGCTACATCAAGGGCACAAGAAAGTTCAACTTCAAAGACTGGAATTTCACATTCAGGAAATCTAGAAATGTCACTGGAAGTTCAGCAGAATCATTTACAGTTTAGTTTTGCTTTTGTTTTAAATTGCATATGAGGTAGACATCATAGTCTTTTCCATGCTTTCAGGTCTCTGAGGGTCCTAAGTGGGCCTGGACAACAAGCCCAACAGCTTGGGAACAGTGACTGTATTAGACTGGATTACAATTATGAAAGCCTTTGGCATGGCAGCCCCTCCTGGCCACGGGCACCTACAATGGTGCCATCTGGTGGCATATGCCGTGCCATGGGGAATGAGTTTGAACCTGCCACAGAGCTGTTCCAGCTTCCTGGAGGAGGGAAGATGGGCTCCTATGGCAACGGTGAGGAGGTGAGGCCTGGCCTTGTGATGTGGTGGTCAGCTCCACACCTGAGTTTCTATTCTGTTCTGCCTGCAGACTTGTTCCTTTCACAGCATCCCAGCACCCAGCATGAGCCCTAAGCACAGATACATCCATCTAGTTCCTGGGCCAGAGTCACACAGAATTCCTAAGAGCTGGGAGTTTGACTTTGGGGTGCCATGGAAACCTTTAGTAGACCTATGAACCTGACAGAACCTCTGTTTAGAACCATTTTTTAAAGTTTAATTTTATGGAAGTATAGTTGATTTACAATGTTGCATTAGTTTCTACTTTACAGCAGTGATTCAGTTACACACATATTTATGTATGTATATATATTTTTAATATTCTTTTCCACTATGGTTTATTACAAGATATTGAGTATAGTTCCCTGTGCTATATAATAGGACCTGTTGTTTATACATTCTGTGTATAATAGTTTTCATCTGCTAATCCCAAACTCCCAGTCCATCCCTTCCCCTACCACCCCCGCCCCCAGCAATCACGAGTCTGTGTCTGTTTCTGTTTCGTAGGTAGGTTCATTTGTGTCATATTTTAGATTCCAAATATAAGTGATATTATATGATACTTGTCTTTGTCTGACTTACTTCACTTAGTGTGATAATCTCTAGGTCCATGTTGCTGCAGATGGCATTATTTCATTCTTTTTTATGGATGAGTAGTATTTCATTGTATATTTGTACATCTTCTTTATCCATTCATCTGTCAATGGACATTTAGGTTGCTTCCATGTCTTAGCTATTGTGAATAGTGCTGCTATGAACATAGGGGTGCCTATATCTTTTAGAATTAAAGTTTTGTCAGGATATATGCCCAGGAATGGGATGGCAGGATCATATGGCAACTCTATTTTTAGCTTTGTAAGGAAACTCCATACTGTTTTCCATAATGTCTGCACCAATTTACATTCCCACCAACAATGTAGAAAGATAGAACCATGTTTTTAAATGCATAAGACAAACTATATAGAAATAAAAAGAAAACCTATTATACTGAAATACAGTTATAAAATATTGAAAATGAATTTGTGATATACCAATATCTGTGCTTCTTTATGACACATTAAGCAACAAGATCTAGTGGAAGGTCTCGTTACTACCATGTTTTCAAAGCAGTGATGAGCACAAACATTACTTGAAGAGATCTGCAGCTGTTGTAATGCAACATGCAACCATCTGTGACTTCCACTGATGACAAAGTCCCAGGTACTGCTAATACCACTGTGGGTTGTCGCTTATGTTTATAACCGAAGGAAATGCTACGTTGAATTAAAGGAAATTGAAGTTAGAGATTAGTGATGACAAGGATGCATTTTCTGCACCCAAATTATCATATCCTCTCTGTGGATGAATCCCGTGTCTGGAGGCCAGGTTAAGAAGTCATGCACTGGGCTTCCCTGGTGGCTCAGTGGTAAAAAAAAAATCCGTCTGCCAATGCAGGAGATACAGGTTCGATCCCTGATCCGGGAAGATCCCAAGTGCCATGAAGCAACTAAGCCCATGTGCCACACTATTGAGCCTGTGCTCTAGAGCCAGGGAGCTGGTTCTGAGCCCAGGTGCCACAACTACTGAAGCCCATGCATCCTAGAGCAGGTGCTCTGCAACAAGAGAAGCCATCGTGATGAGAAATCTACACACAGCAACTAGAGTGTAGCCCTTGCACACCACAACTAGAGAAAAAGCCTGCACAGCAATGAAGACCCAGAACAGCCCAAAATAAGTAAATAAAATAAAATGATAAAAAAAGAAGCCCTGTATTAGAACATCCTGGAGCCAGGAATTGCAGATTGCAGCTCTGGCTAACCCCTCTCAGGCAAGCTCCTAGAAGAGGAGGATCTAGAAATCCACAGAATGCCCTGAAAGGGAGCCGACTGGTTACTAGAACAACACCCACCCTCTGCTTCTTATTCCCCTGTATTCCAGGCTCCTGCACAAAGTGGGAAAGCTGGGGCAGGGGGCCAGATGTTGCTCCAGCTTTAGATTCTCTTTACTTTTTTTTTTTCCCCCCTGAGATCACTTCCTCTTTTCTCCAGAGGGTGGCGTGAGGGTGGAGTAAGGGCAAGGTTGAGGTCCCTTGGCGGCTGCACTCTGAGGCATCACCACCCACAGAGGAGCAGCTCTGGCCAATCTGTGGCCAGCTGAGCTGTTAGGAGGAAGCACCATCAAGAGAAATTGGACTTTTTTTTTTTTTCTCCCCAGACGGCAGGTGAAAGCTCTGCAAAGCAGCCCAGAGTTGGAGGCAACTTATTCAAGTCCCCATTCTATGGGACTTAGAGGTGGAGACCAGCCCACCCAGGAAGAGGGGAAAGCAGCCCAGGGTTGAGGTTTGGTCCTGCAGCCCTGGACAGAGAGTGGCCATTCCTGCTAATACAAGCTGGACCACAAAACTTGGAGAACCACCTGGGAGGGGTTCCTTCGGAGAACAATAAAGGTGGGATACTAGAAAGACTCAGTACCAAACCCAAGTTTAAGGTCCAGAGGTTGCACAAGAAGCCAAGCAAGGGACTGAAATGCCAGAAGGCTGTAGCCTGGCAGGGCTGGAGGAGAGCAGTCTGCAGAGCAATTCCCGTGATGCGATCTGGGTCATGCAGCTGGCCGCTGAGTATCAGCAGGCATGTCAGCTGGCCTCAGAGGTTTAGCATGAGGGATTTGTGGGACACAGGAAAGCATTTGGGGGTGTCAAAGTTGCTCTGACAGAGGAGGTTCTAGCCAGGACACACCAGCAGTGGTTCTGTGTGAATTCAGCATTTGTGAGGCTCAAAGCTTTAAGACTCTTATTTATGTGCTTCATTGGTGCTAGTGGTAAAGAGCTCACCTGCAATGCAGGAGATGTAAGAGATGTAGGTTCAGTGCCTGGGCTGGGAAAATCCCTTGGAGGAGTGTATGGCAACTCACTCCGGTATTCTTGCCTGGAGAATCTTGTAGACAGAGGAGCCTGGTGGCTATGGTCCATAGGGTTGCAAACAGTCATATGTGGCTGAAGTGATTTAACATGACAGCATATCTTCTTAAGGAGGCCACATGCACTGTGTGTAAGCATGCCAACCCTGAAGCCACTGTGCCCAGCTTTCAATCCTGGCTTTGCTTGTTACCAGCTGTGTGATCTTGGGCAAGTTGCTTAACCTCTCTGTGCCTCTGCTTCTTCATCTACAAATGGAGATTAAAATAATAATACCCATCTCCACAGGTTACGGGCTTCCCTGGTGGCTCAGACAGTAAAAGAATCCACCTGCAATGTGGGAGACCTGGGTTCAATCCCTGGGTTGGGAAGATCGCCTGGAAGAGGACATGGCAACCCACTCCAGTATTCTTGCCTGGAGAATCCCCATGGACAGAGGAGCCTGGTGGGCTACAGTCCATGGGGAAGCAAAGAGTCAAACACAACTGAGCAACTAAGCACAGCTCACCACAGGTTACAGTCAGTTAAAATCAGGCAAAGCACGTAACATGATTATGATAGTGCCTGGCACATAGTGTAAGGGCTCCCCTGGTGGCTCAGTCGGTAAAGAGTTTTCCTGCAATACAGGAGAGCCGTGTTCAATCCCTTCGTTGGGAAAATCCCCTGGAGAAGAAAATGGCAACCCACTACAGTAGTCTTGCCTGGAGAATTCCATGAACAGAGGAGCCCAGTGGGCTACAGACCATGGGGTCACAAAGAGTCAGACATGATTGAGTGACTAACACTGGCACATAGTGTAAATCTGATACATAGTAGCTGTCATGATTTCAGCAAATCAAATTATTTATTCTCTCTTACCCTCTGTTTCCTTATCTGTAACATGGGAATAATAGTATTACCTAACCTCACAGAAAAAGATCTTCACAATCCAGATAATCATGATGGTGTGATCACTCACCTAGAGCCAGATCCTGGAATGTGAAGTCAAGTGGGCCGTAGAAAGCATCACTACAAGCAAAGCTACTGTAGGTGATGGAATTCCAGTTGAGCTAATTCAAATCCCGAAAGATGAGGCTGTGAAAGTGGTGCATCAATATGCCAGCAAATTTGGAAAACTCAGCAGTGGCCACAGGACTGGAAAAGGTCAGTTTTCATTCCAATCCCAAAGAAAGGCAACACCAAAGAATGCTGAAACTACCGCACACTTGCACTCATCTCACACGCTAGTAAAGTAATGCTCAAAATTCTCCAAGCCAGGCTTCAGCAATACATGAACCGTGAACTTCCAGATGTTCAAGCTGGTTTTAGAAAAAGTAAAGGAACCAGAGATCAAATTACCAACATCCACTGGATCATCAAAAAAGCAAGAGAGTTCCAGAAAAACATCTATTTCTGCTTTATTGACTATGCCAAAGCCTTTGACTGTGTGGATCACAATAAACTGTGGAAAATTCTTCAAGAGATGGGAATACCAGACCACCTGACCTGCCTCTTGAACAACCTATATGCAGATCAGGAAGCAACAGTTAGAACTGGATATGGAACAACAGACTGGTTCCAAATAGGAAAAGGAGTATGTCAAGGCTGTATATTGTCACCCTGCTTATTTAACTTATATGCAGAGTTCATCATGAGAAACGCTGGGGTGGATGAAGCACAAGCTGGAATCAAGATTGCTGGGAGAAATATCAATAACCTCAGATATGCAGATGACACCACCCTTATGGCAGAAATTGAAGAGGAACTAAAGAGCCTCTTGATGAAAGTGAAAGAGGAGAGTGAAAAAGTTGGCTTAAAACTCAACATTCAGAAAACTGAGATCATGGCATCCAGTCCCATCACTTCATGGCAAATAGATGGGGAAATAGTGGAAACAGTGTCAGACTTTATTTTTCTGGGCTCTAGAATCACTGCAGACGGTGATTGCAACCATGAAATTAAATGACACTTGCTCCTTGGAAGGAAAGTTATGACCAACCTAGACAGCATACTAAGAAGCAGAGACATTACCTTGTCAACAAAAGTCCATCTAGTCAAGGCTACGGTTTTTCCAATGGCCGGGTATGGATGTGAGGGTTGGACTATAAAGAAAGCTGAGCACCAAAGAATTGATGCTTTTGAACTGTGGTGTTGGAGAAGACTCTTGAGAGTCCTTGGACTGCAAGGTGATCCAACCTAGTCCATCCTAAAGGAGATCAGTCCTGGGTATTCGTTGGAAGGACTGATGTTGAAGCTGAAACTTCAATCCTTTGCCCACCTGATGGGAAGAGCTAACTCATTTGAAAAGACCCTGATGCTGGGAAAGATTGAAGGCGGGAGGAGAAGGGGACGACAGAGGATGAGATGGCTGGATGGCATCACCGACTCAATGGACATGGTTTTGTGTGGACTCTGGGAGTTGGTGATGGACAGGGAGGCCTGGCATGCTGCGGTTCATTTGGTCACAAAGAGTCGGACACAACTGAGCAACTGAACTGAACTGATCTGATGTATAAATTTATATTATAAATTGAGTCCTATAGCAGAAAAATTTTGGCTTTATTTTTTTTTGTTTGTTTTAAAGGATGATATTGGCATAATTGATGAAATTTGAAAGAAGGTTTTTGATTACATGATAATGTTATATCAATATTAATTTCCTGATTTTAATAATTTTACAGTGGCTACATAAGAGAATTACCCTTCTTTTGTTTAGAAAATAAACACTGAATTACTTAAGGATAAAGGGGCATGATGCCTGCAACTTACTCTCAAATGGTTCGGAAAAAAATAATTGTGTATGTGAGTATAAATATCCATTAAAAGAGAAAAGAATGAAGCAAATGTTAGAAAATGTTAACATTTGAGGAATCTGAGTGAAAAGTATATGAAAATTCTTTATACTACGCTTCTACACTTTGTATTAGTAGAACTTGAGATGAGAATCACAACCCTGGCTGACACCTTTTCAGCCCAGAGAGACCCTGAGCAGAAGATCCAGGTGTACCATGCCTGGACTTCAGACTCACGCATGGGAACTGTGAGATTATAAATTGTGTGTCTGTGTGTGTGTTTAATTCAATCAACAGGAGGTTTCCCAGGTGGCTCAGTGGTAGAGAATCCATCTGCCACTGCCAGAGACACAGGAGATATGGGTTTGATCCCTGGGTCAGGAAGATCCCCTGGAGAAGCGAATGGCAACCCACTCCAGTATTCTTGCTGGAGGATCCGATGGACAGAGGAGCCTGGCAGCTTACAGTCCATGGGAGTTGCAAAGAGCTGGACATGACTGAGCATGCACACATGTGTAACAAGCATTTGAAATGGAAGAAGGGGTAGACTCAAGAGACAGTGTAGATAGGAAATCACCACAATTTGGTGCCTGAACACATGGGGTCAGAGAGAGTAGTTGGAGAGAATCCTGAAGGTAGGAGCTTGGGAATGGGGATTAACTGACAGAAAGAGGCAAATTGAGATGGAGAGCTGGTTGGTGAAAAAATAACCTCTTGGCATGTTAAGTTTGAGTAACTAGGCGACATGAGTGGAAAGGAACTATCCAGTAGAAAGGAGTTAGTTAAGACTGACACCAAATAGGTCAAGGCTGGAGCCAGAGATGTGGGAGTCATCACAATGATTCTGGATACATCTCATGTGAAGGGAAGAAAGGCTGAAAACAGAAGGGTGTTCCCACGTCCAGCATGGCACACTCAACTGATTATGAGTACTTGCTCTGATATCAGACAGGTATGGGTTTAAAACCCCAGCTTTGCTCACTGCTAGCTGTGGGCCCTCAAACAAGTTCCTTCATGTCTCTGAGCCTCATTTTTTGCAACTATGAAACAGTGATCTGCACCACACCTGCCTTCCTATGAGAGTTAATCTGTTTAGAGCTCTTAGCCCTGTGCTTGGCACATGGTTGGAGCTGGAGAAACCAGACCTACAATTGTTATTGATTGATATTTCCTTTCATGTGCTTGTCCTCATTAAGTAACCCTTCTCCTCAAAGGCCTGTACAGATCAGTTCAGGTTGCTGTGGTTTGCTGACTAGAAAGAGGCAAAGGTAAACCAGCCTGGTGTCTTCTGCTTATGGGAGCCAGGTCTACAACCTGTCACTGCAGAAGGCAGACTGCTTTTCTCTTCTGGAAATATGGACAAATTAAGAAAAAGGCACAAGGGACTCTAGGAAGTAAGTGTCCGAGCTGATGGAGCAAGGGCAGGCCCCGAAGACTTATCCATAAAGATGTTATGGAAAAGCACAAACGAACCTTTTGGCCAACCCAGTACTTGGCTCACCATGAGTGATTAGTTCTTCAAGAGTCTTCCCTAAGCCATCTGGAGAAAGGGCTATTTGGAGGAAAAGGATAGTCTGATCGAATGTGAAGAATGGGCGCAGTGTGCAAGGGGGCAATTTAATGAAAGCTATCTGGTGCCTACTGGTAAAGAGCCCACCTGTCAGTGCAGGACTTGTAAAAGATGTGGGTTCGATCCCTGGGTCGGGAAGATCCCCTGGAGGAGGGCATGGCAACCCACTCCAGTATTCTTGCCTGGAGAACATTCTTCCCTACGGACAGAAGAGCCTGGTGAGCTCCATGGAGCCAGAGGAGTCCATGGGGTCGCAAAGAGTCAGACATGACTGAAATGATTTAGCATGGAGCATAGATGACCTGATACACTTCTAGGGAGGAAGTGGGTTCTAAGGGAGTGTGACTGGCTCAGAAATGAAGAGATCTGGCTTCATCTACTGGCATTAATTCTCCCTATGGAAGATGTCTGGCTTTGTGACCCCATGGACTGTAGCTCGCCAGGCTCCTCTGTCCATGGGATTTCCCAGACAAGAATGTTGGAGTGGGTTGCCATTTCCTTCTCCAGGGGATCTTCCCAACCCAGGGAGCAAACTCGCATCTCCTGAGTCTCCTGCACTGGCAGGTGGATTCTTTATCAGCTGAGCCACTGGCTTGAAGGCTAGTGGGCATTAGGAAGATGGAGCTCTGGGCATTAGACTTCCAGGTTCATTCCCCCTCCCTGCTGCTGTAACACTGATCAATCTGTAGTCTTCTGCTACTGGATGTTAATGCAATCAAAGAGATCACAGTGACCTTAGGATTTCCTGATTAATCCCCCTGCCCCAGTCAACATTACTTTCTTTAATTTCTCAGTGCTAGACTCATTTTCTCAGCTCACTTGGCTCTGCTCCACATACCTTTCTCCTGTCACGGGGAGAGGGTTAGGGTGAAGCTGTGAAACTCTGGGCGATTTCTTGGTGGCAGCAGATGGAGAATCCTTGTCCTTGAATGAAGGTGTATGCCCCAAAGTGGAAGGTTTTCAGGTCATGACAAAGAGTGATCAGATAAAAAGCAACATTGGGAAATGATAAATGTGTGTGTGTGTGTGAGCACGCACGTGAGCATGTGCATGTATGTGAGAGAGATTGAGAAGTATCAGGATCCTGTAAATAAATGAAGAATCTTGGAAAACTGGTAGGAACAAACTGAAATCATTATTTCATCTTCGGCCAAAGGAGGCACAAAAAGAAACCTGCTGAGCCAAAGATAAGGAGCAGGGATTACCAATTTTCCAGAGGCCCCTCATGCTTTGAGATCCTCAGTGGGAAGGAACTTAAGATACAGAAACTGACAGATCAGCTGCTTACCTGGGCAGCCAGAGTCGATGCACTGTTCAAAGCATGACTTATAATTTTTCACCTACAATGTTCCTCTTCCTCTCAGCCACACATAGTGTATTGACCCTTTGCTTGAAATCTTCCATTTATTTCCCAGTGTTCTTAGGATGAAGATAAAACTCCTCACCTGGCCTGAAAGGCTCTACTGATCTGGCCCCTGCCTTCCTCTGCAGTCTCATCTCACACCACCCTTTTCCCATGCCCCAACCCCCACCCCAGCCTTACTGGCTTTAGATCTCCGGATCATGAGAGCTCATCCCTGTCTCATTCATTGTATTTCTTGTCTGCATACCGTGCACCCCCTCCGACCCTTCTAGAGTGTTTACACTATGAAGCAAGGACTTTATCTTGTTCACTAGTATCTCATCACCTAGTACAGTGCCTGCCGTGTAATAGGTGGTCAATAAATATTTGCTGAGTGAATAAACAGCAGGGCAGCAACTGGAAAATGGGCAGCTTCAACCCACCCAAATGGCTCCAAGATGCACTTCAGCTCAACCTCATCGCTAGTGTGCTTTTAGATCCTCTGGTGAAATGAGAGGGCTTCCCTGGTGGATCAGTTGGTAAAGAATCTGCATGCAATGTGGGGGACCTGGGTTGGAAGATCCCTTGGAGAAAGGAACAGCTACCCACTCCAGTATTCTATCCTGGAGAATTCCATGGGCTATTCCATGGGGTCGCAAATAGTCAGACACAACTGAGTGACTTTCACTCAGGTGAAATGAGATGACCAGAAAATGCTGGTTAGAGACTGGTTTGGCCAAGAGAAATTATAATAGTCAGCATAACTGCAGTTATTGAGGCATTAGCATGTGGTGGGGCATTGCTTTAGGCACTTTACCCATTTACTCTCCACAATAACCTTCGGAGGTATTATTAATATTATTCCCATTTGACGATGAGCAACCTGAGACCCAGGAGAGTCTGTAACTTGATTCAAATGGTGGCGGTTTGACTGAAGTGCATCTGCTGTACTGTGGAAGGGTGAGAATATTTTTATTTCCTCTGTTTTTTTTAAATGCCCTGGAACTGTTTCCCTTATGCAATCTCATCATCTTGAACCCAGCCCCAGGAAGCAGGTGGGAGAGGTGCCCATGCTGTGTTGGCAAAACCGCAGCAAGTGCTGATCTAGTTAGCATCCCCTTGGGGAAGGAGCCACTTTGGTGATTGACAATGTAAATTAAAAAGCTGAGATCTTTTCTACTTTCTTGATATTGAAATCTATAAAACCATCAAATCCTAAGCCAGCCTCCCCCAACTAAAAGGGAGTTGCAATCACAAAGCAAATTTAACACCTCTTCCAATTTTTCTGACATCAAGTGGAGTGCTTCCATGGAGGTGAGACTGGCATTAACTTGGAGCTCTGCGTGGCTGTAACCTCGGCTATTACAGGGCCAGATTGCTCCCTGCACCTTCACCTGGGATGTGAAACTGACACACAGGGAAGAGGCAACTGACTAGGCAGGCTTTGCAACCACGTGTAGAGAGAACAAAAAGTAAAGCAAGAGACAGAAAAAAGGAGAGTGACCTTCGTTGTTAGGATGTTAGCCCGATCATGGGCATGGTAGAAATGTTTCTTTTTTTCTTTATTCCACCTTTTGGACCCCCTTTAACAGAAGACAACTGTTTAAAACACAATTTGAAATCAGTTTGCCCCTCCCTGCTCAGATCCTGAGTCACATTTGTGGGCTATATGTAGGGCTTTACCTACATACTTTATCCGAACCCTAGAACTAGAGAAGGGACCTAACAGACCATTTGGTTTAACTCATTGACTTTATGTGGGCTTCCCAGGTGGTGCATGGTAAAGAGCCTGCCTGCCAGTGCAGGAGACACAGGAAACTCGGGTTCGATCCCTGGGTCTGGAAGATCCCCTAGAGAAGGAAATGACAACCCACTCCAGTATTCTTGTCTGGAGAATCCCATGGACAGAGGAGCCTGGCGGGGTATAGTCCAGCCTGGCGGGTTATAGAGTCGAACATGACTTAGCTGCTAAGCAACAATAATTGACTTTAGAGATGGGGAGACGGAGGCCAAGAGAAGGATGGCTTGCTTTTATTTTCACCAAATAGTGTGTG
Source organism: Bos taurus (assembly GCF_002263795.3). Lineage (NCBI taxonomy): Eukaryota > Metazoa > Chordata > Mammalia > Artiodactyla > Bovidae > Bos > Bos taurus. The sequence continues at coordinate 16,196 of NW_020190449.1, forward strand.
TGTTAGATGATCCTTGGGATTTGTTAAGGGGAGAGAGGGAACAACCTGCATGGTGAAGGGGAAGGGGTGAAGAAA
>NW_020190450.1:0-34596 GCF_002263795.3 Bos taurus
AGTTCCCCAACATACCGGTCTCCCTGGAATGGAGCACCGAGGTTTTCCGGCACCACTTCCTCTGAGCCCCTTCTACCCTCCTGCTCTGGACAGGAGGGTCGACTCCCCTGATTTGTCTGGAAGGGGTTGCTGACCTTCCGGTCGCTCCTCAGGATAAGGCCGGTCTCACGATCAAATTCCAGACGCGGCCTCGTGGGTGGTTCCACATTCCGAAGGACCCCGATTTCCAGGTCCCGTATTGTTAAGAACCCGATGCCCGGACACCTCTTCGAACTCCACCCTGTGAATGAAGTCAACATGAAGGGGCAGTGACTCCCCGTGCATCGTCCGAAAAAAACCCCTGGTTTCAAATACAACTCGACAAGTGGCCTCTCACCCCGTGAACACCTGGAGAGGCAAGCCGAAATCCATGCCTCAACCGAGGACGAGGCTTGACTCTCCTGTCCCAAGTCTGCAGGGACCTTGCGTTCGGAGTCTGAAATCAGAGGAAGCCTGAGGTTCCTGCCTCAACTGGAGATGAGGCCCTCTTCCAATGCACCAACCCCAGTGGAGTCCCGAGAGGCCCCTCCCACCTCCACAGTTTCCCTGACTTCTCAGAGGCACCATGAGAAGCTCCCTGAGGTCACCTGCACAAGTCGAGGGAACCGAGGGTTTCCTGCCGCCACCCGAGAAAGACCTCGAGAGACCTTCTTCACAACATCTCAAGGCCAGTTTCCCCTATCATGACTCAAGTGCAATGACGCGATCCCCCTCGCCACTTGCTGGAGACCCGACTTCCCTGGTGCCCCAGAGAGGCTCACTGAGCTTGGCGTGGTACCTCGTGAAACCCCACACTGCGGCTGCCGCTCGAGAAAAACCCCGAGACTCCTCCGTCATCCCGAGATGAGGGCATTCCTTTTCCCCCATGGCCTAGAGCGCAATCCCGATTCCTCTCTCCAAACTCCACAGGAGGAGTGGCTACGTTTAGGCCACTCTGTGTGCTCCAACAAATACCCGTCACTACTACAGAGGAGAATGGAGGTCTTTGCTTACACTCGAGACTAGGCCTGACTCCCTGGGTGAGTCTGGAATGCAACCCGAGATCTGTGTCGCCCCTGGAGAGGAACATTGGCTTCTGGACACAGCCTAGATGAGGTCTATTTGCCCTGCAGTCACTCGAGAGCAATCCCCAGCTTTCCTTCGCAACTCGAATGGAAGATTGGACTTCCCTGGGCCAACAAAAGAGGCATCCTGAATTCCCGTCGTAACTCGAGAATCCCGCGCAACTCAGAAAAACCCCGTGGTTCCCCCGTCATCGCAAGATGAAGCCCTTTCCCGCTACAGCGCCTCAGGAGAAGTCCCACGTTAAGAATTGGAGGTCCAAACGGTACTTGGCACCTTGATGCAACCCACAAAGTTCCCCGACATACGGTTCCCTCGAGAGAACACCGAGGTTTTCGGCACCACTTCCTCTGAGCCCCTTCTACCCTCCTGATCTCACAGGAGGGTCGACTCCTGCTTTGTCTGGAAGGGGTTCCGACCTTCCGGTCGCAACTCAGGATGAGGCCGGTCTCACGACGAAATTCCAGACGTGGCCTCGTGGGTGGTTCCACATTCCGAAGGACCCCGATTTCCCCGGTCCCCTCTTGATAGGAACCCGATGCCCGACACCTCTTCGAACTCCACCCTGTGAATGAAGTCAACACGAAGGGGCAGTGACTCCCCGTGCATCATCCGGAAAAAACCCCAGGTTCCAAATACAACTCGACAAGTGCCTCTCACCCGTGAACACCTCCAGAGGCTAGCGGAGTTCCATGCCTCAACCCAAGACCAGGCCTGACTCTCCTGTCCCAAGTCTGCAGGGACCCTGCGTTCGGAGTCTGAAATCAGAGGAACCCTGAGGTTCCTGCCTCAACTGGAGATGAGGCCCTCTTCCAATGCACCAACCCCAGTGGAGTCCCGAGAGGCCCCTCCCACCTCCACAGTTTCCCTGACTTCTCAGGCACCATGAGAACTCCTGAGGTCACCTGCACAAGTCGAGGAACCGAGGGTTTCCTGCCTCAACCCGAGAAAGACCTCGAGAGACCTTCTTCAACGTCTCAAGGCCAGATTCCCTACCATGACTCAAGAGCAATGACGCGATCCCCCTCGCCACTGCATGGAGACCCGACTTCCCTGGCGCCCCACCAGAGGCTCACTGACCTCGCCATCGTACCTCGTGAGAAACCACACACTGGGGCCGCCGCTCGAGAAGAACCCCACGACTCCCCCGTCATCCCGAGATGAGGGCCTTCGTTTCCCCCATGGCCTAGAACGCAATCCCGATTCCTCTCTCCAAACGCCTCAGGAGGCTTGACTGCCTTTATTCCACTCAGTGAGCTCCAAGAGATACCCGTCGCGACTCGAGAGAAGGGGGTTCTATGCTTCCACTCGAGTGAATGCCTGTCTCCCCGGGTGCCTCTGGAATGCAATCCCGAGATCCCTGTCGACCCTGGAGAGGAACATTGGCTTCTGGAAACAAGCCTAGATGAGGTCTATTGGCCCTGCAGTCACTCGAGAGCAATCCCCAGCTTTCCTTCGCAACTCAATGGACGATTGGACTTCCCTGGGCCAACACAAGAGGCATCCTGAATTCCCCGTCGTAACTCGAGAATCCGCAACTCGAGAAAAACCACGTGGTTCCCCCGTCATCGCAAGACGAAGCCCTTTCCCGCTACAGCATCTCAGGAGAAGTCCCACGTTAAGAATTGGAGGTCGAAACGGTACTTGGCACCCTTGATGCGACCCACAAAGTTCCCCAACATACCGGTCTCCCTGGAAAGGAGCACCGAGGTTTTGGCACCACTTCCTCTGAGCCCCTTCTACCCTCCTGCTCTGGACAGGAGGGTCGACTCCCCTGCTTTGTCTGGAAGGGTTTGCCGACCTTCGCCGGATGAGGCCGGTCTCACGACGAAATTCCAGACGTGGCCTCATGGGTGGTTCCACATTCCGAAGGACCCGATATCCAGTCCCCTCTCGATAAGAACCCAATGCCCAGACACTTCTTCGAACTCACCCTGTGAATGAAGTCAACACGAAGGGGCAGTGATCCGCCGAGCATCGTACGAAAAACCCCAGGTACCAAATACAGTTCGCCAAGTGGCCTCTCACCCAGTGAACACCTCCAGAGGCTAGCGGAGTTCCATGCCTCAACCCAAGACCAGGCCTGACTCTCCTGTCCCAAGTCTGCAGGGACCCTGCGATCGGAGTCTGAAATCAACAGGAACCCTGAGGTTCCTGCCTGAACTGGAGATGAGGCCGTCTTCCACTGCACCAAACCCAATGGTGTCCCGAGAGGCCCCCGCCCACCTCCAGTTTACCTGACTTCTCAGAGCCACCATGAGACGCCCCCAGAGGTCACCAGCACTAGTCCAGGGAACCCAGGGTTTCCTGCCTCAACCGGAAAAAGTCCTCGAGAGACCTTCTTCAACACGTCTCGAGGCCAGATTCCCCTACCATGACTCAAGCAGCAATGACGCGCTCCCCCTCGCCACTCGCATGGAGACCCGACTTCCCTGGCACCCCACCAGAGGCCTCACTGACCTCGCCATTTTGTACCTCATGAGAAACTGCACACTGGGGCCTCCATCTGAGAGAAAACCAATCGGGACTCCCCCGTCCATCTGCGAGCATGAGGGCCTTCCGTCTCCTGCATGCCTAGAGGCCAATCTCGCGACCTCTCTCCCAAAACGCCTCAGGAGGCTGTGACTCCCTGTTAGTCCACCCAGTGAGCTCCAAGAGATACCCGCTCGCGACTCGAGAGCAGAAGCGGGAGTTCTTTGCTTCCACTCGAGATGAATGCCTGGTCTCCTCCGCCGCTGCGTCTGGGAATTGCAACCCCGATATCCCGCTCCGCCCATGGGAAGAGGAACACTGGCTTCTGGCACAACAGCCTAGATGAGCGGTCTATTGCCCCCCCCCCCCCCCCCCCCCCCCCATGGCAGTCCACTTCGCGAGGCAATCCCCAGCTTTCCTTCGCAAACTCGCATGGAAGATTTGGAGTCCCTGGGCCAACCACAAGGAGGCATCCTGAATTCCCCCGTCGGAACTCGAGAATCCCGCCGCAACTCGAGAAAAACCACGTGGTTCCCCCGTCTATCGGAAAGATCGAAGCCCTTTCCCGCTACAGCGTCTCAGCAGGAAGTCCCACGTTAAGAGTTAGGTGGTCCATACGGTACTTTGGCACCCTTTGATGGCGACCCACAAAAGTTCCGGGGACCTACCGGTCTCCCTCGAGAGGAACCACCCGAGGTTTTCCCAAGCACACCACTTCCTCCGACGCCGCTCTCTACCCCTTCCTGATCTCGATAGGAGGGTCGACTCACTCTGCTTGTTCTGCAATGGGTTTGCCGACCATACCGGTCGCACCTCAGGATGAAGGCCAGGGATCTCACGACGAAATTCCAGACGTGGCCTCTGGGTGGTTCCACATTCCGAAGGACCGCCGATTTCCCGGTCCCCTCTTGATTGAACCCGATGCACCGGTACACCACCTTCGAAACTCCACCCTGTGAATGAAGTTCAACACGAAGGGCAGTGACTCACCCGAAGCATCTTCCGGAAAAACTCCCAGGTTCCATATACAGCTCGACAAGTGGTGTCTCACCCCCTGAACACCTCGAGAGGCTAGGGAAGTTCCATGCCTCAACCCAAGACCAGGCCTGACTCTCCTGTCCCAAGTCTGCAGGGACCCTGCGTTCGGGAGTCTGAAATCACAGGAACCCTGAGGTTCCTGCCTCACCTGGAGATGAGGCCCTCTTCCAATGCACCAAACCCCAATGGAGTCCCGAGAGGCCCCTCCCACCTCCAGAGTTTCCCTGACTTCTCAGGAAGCACCGTGAGAAGCTCCCTGAAGTCACCTGCACAAGTCGAGGGAACCGAGGGTTTCCTGCCGCCACCCGAGAAAGACCTCGAGAGTCCCTTCTTCAACGCGTCTCGAGGCCCGATTCCCCTACCATGACTCGAGAGCAATGAACCCCGCACCCCTCGCCACTCGCATGGAGACCCGACTTCCCTGGTGCCCCACGATAGCTCACTGAGCTTGCGTCGTACCTCGTGAGAAGCCCCACACTGGGCCACCGCTCGAGAAAAACCCCGAAAGTCCCCGTCATCCCGAGATGAAGGGCCTTCGTTCCCCCATGTCCTAGAGCGCAATCCCGATTCCACTTTCCAAACTCCACAGGAAGGAATGCTCCTTTTAGACCACTCTGTGGGCTCCAACAAATACCCGTCACTGCTCCAGAGGAGAATGGAGGACTTTGCTTCCCACTCGCGAACAGGCATGACTCCCTGGGTCAGTCTGGAATGCAACCTCGAGATCTGTGTCGCCCCTGGAGAGGAAACACTGGCTTCTGGACACAAGCCTAGATGAGGGTTATTTGCCCTGCAGTCACTCGAGAGCAATCCCCAGCTTTCCTTCGCAACTCGAATGGAAGATTGGACTTCCCTGGGCCAACACAAGAGGCCATCCTGAATTCGCCGCGGTAACTCGAGAATCCCCGCGCAACTCGAGAAAAACAACGTGTTCCCCCGTCATTGCAAGATGAATCCTTTCCCGCTACAGCGTCTCAGGACCCCAAAGGGTCCCCCCCACGTTAAGAAATGAGGTCGAAAAGGTACTTGGCACGCTTGATGCGACCCACAAAGTTCCGGGACATTACCGTCTCCCTCGAGAGGAACACCGAGGTTTTCCGCCACCATTCCTCTGAGCCCCTTCTACCCTCTTGACTCGACAGGAGGGTCGACTCCTCTGCTTGTCTGGAAGGGGTTGCCGACCTTCCGGTTTGCACCTCAGGATGAGGCCGGTTCTCACGACGAAATTCACAGACGTGGCCTCGTGGGTAGTTCCACATTCCGAAGGACTGTGATTTCCCGGTCCCCTCTTGATATGAACCCGATGCCCGCACAACCTCTTCGAACTCCACCCTGTGAATGAAAGTCAACACGAAGGGGCAGTGACTCGCCCATTGCATCGTCCAGAAAAACCCCAGGTTCCAAATTACAGCTCGACAACTGGCCTTTTCACCACGTGAACACCTCCAGAGGCAAGCGGAGTTCCATGCCTCAACCCAAGACGAAGGCCTGACTCTCCTGTCCCCAGTCTGCAGGACCCTGCCATCGGAGTCTGAAATCAGAGGAACCCTGAGTTCCTGCCTCAACTGGAGATGAGGCCCTCTGCAATGCACCAAACCCAGTAGAAGTCCCGAGAGGCCCCCTCCCACCTCCAGTTTCCCTGACTTCTCAGAGCCACCATGAGCAGCCTCCTGAGGTCACCTGCACAAGTCGAAGGAACCCATGCTTCCCTGCCTCAACCCGAGCAAGACTCGAGAGACCTTCTTCAACACGTCTCAAGGGCCAGATTCCCTCACCATGACTCAAGAGCAATGACGAGCTCCCCCTCGGCCACTCGCATGGAGATCCGACTTCCCTGGCGCCCCACCAGGAGGCTCACTGACCTCGCCATCGTACCTCGTGAGAAAGCACACACTGGGGCCGCCGCTCGAGAAGAACCCCACGACTCCCCCGTCATCCCGAGAATGAGGGCCTTCGTTTCCCCCCATGGCCTAGAACGCAATCCCGATTTTCCTCTCTCCAAACGCCTCGGAGGCTTGACTGCCTTTATTCCACTCAGTGAGCTCCAAGAGATACCCGTCGCGACTCGAGAGTAGAGGCGGGTTCTATGCTTCCACTCGAGTGAATGCCTGTCTCCCCGGGTGCCTCTGGAATGCAATCCCGGAGATCCCTGTCGACCCTGGAGAGGAACATTGGCTTCTGGAAACAAGCCTAGATGAGTCTATTGGCCCTGCAGTCACTCGAGAGCAATCCCCAGCTTTCCTTCGCAACTCCAATGGACGATTGGACTTCCCTGGGCCAACACAAGAGGTATCCTGAATTCCCCATCGTAACTCGAGAATCCGACTGCAACTCGAGGAAAACCACGTGGTTCCCCCGTCATCGCAAGACGAAGCCCTTTCCCGCTACAGCGTCTCAGGAGAAGTCCCACGTTAAGAATTGGAGGACGAAACGGTACTTGGTACCCTTGATGCGACCCACAAAGTTCCCCAACATACCGGTCTCCCTGGAATGGAGCACCGAGGTTTTCCGGCACCACTTCCTCTGAGCCCCTTCTACCCTCCTGCTCTGGACAGGGAGGGTCGCCTCCCCTGCTTTGTCTGGAAGGGTTTGCCGACCTTTCCGGATGAGGCCGGTCTCACGAGAAATTCCAGACGCGGCCTCATGGTGGTTTCCACATTCCGAAGGACCCCGATATCCAGTCCCCTCTCGATAAGAACCCAATGCCCAGACACTTCTTCGAAACTCCACCCTATGAATGAAGTCAACACGAAGGGGCAGTGATCCGCCGAGCATCGTACGGAAAAAACCCCAGGTACCAAATACAGTTCGCCAAGTGGCCTCTCACCCAGTGAACACCTCCAGAGGCTAGCGGAGTTCCATGCCTCAACCCAAGACCAGGCCTGACTCTCCTGTCCCAAGTCTGCAGGGACCCTGCGATCGGAGTCTGAAATCACAGGAACCCTGAGGTTCCTGCCTGAACTGGAGATGAGGCCCGTCTTCCACTGCACCAAACCAATGGTGTCCCGAGAGGCCCCGCCCACCTCCAGTTTACCTGACTTCTCAGAGCCACCATGAGACGCCCCCAGAGGTCACCAGCACTAGTCCAGGGAACCCAGGGTTTCCTGCCTCAACCGGAAAAAGTCCTCGAGAGACCGTCTTCAACACGTCTCGAGGCCAGATTCCCCTACCATGACTCAAGAGCAATGACGCGCTCCCCCTCGACACTCGCATGGAGACCCGACTTCCCTGGCGCCCCAGGAGAGGCTCACTGACCTCGCCGTTGTACCTCATGAGAAACTGCACACTGGGGCCTCCGCTCGAGAAAAACCACGTGGTTCCCCCGTCATTGAAAGATGAAGCCCTTTCCCGCTACAGCGTCTCAGCAGAAATCCCACGTTAAGAGTTGGAGGTCCATACGGTACTTGGCACACTTGATGCGACCCACAAAGTTCCGGGACATACCGGTCTCCCTCGAGAGGAACACCGAGGTTTTCCGGCACCACTTTCCTCTGAGCCCCTTCTACCCTCTTGATCTCGACAGGAGGGTCGACTCCTCTGCTTTGTCTGGAAGGGGTGCCGACCTTCCGGTTGCACCTCAGGATGAGGCCGGTCTCACGACGAAATTCACAGACGTGGCCTCGTGGGTAGTTCCACATTCCGAAGGACTGTGATTTCCTGGTCCTCTCTTGATATGAACCCGATGCCCGCACACCTCTTCGAACTCCACCCTGTGAATGAAGTCAACACGAAGGGCAGTGACTCGCCCATGCATCGTCCAGAAAAACCCCAGGTTCCAAATACAGCTCGACAACTGGCCTTTCACCACGTGAACACCTCCAGAGGCAAGCGGAGTTCCATGCCTCAACCCAAGACGAGGCCTGACTCTCCTGTCCCCAGTCTGCAGGGACCCTGCCATCGGAGTCTGAAATCAGAGGAACCCTGAGGTTCCTGCCTCAACTGGAGATGAGGCCCTCTTGCAATGCACCAAACCCAGTAGAGTCCCGAGAGGCCCCCTCCCACCTCCAGTTCCCTGGCTTCTCAGAGCCACCATGAGCAGGCCTCCTTGAGGTCACCTGCACAAGTTTGAAGGAACCCATGCTTCCCTGCCTCAACCCGAGCAAGACCTCGAGAGACCTTCTTCAACACGTCTCAAGGCCAATTCCCCCACCATGACTCAAGAGCAATGACGAGCTCCCCCTCGCCACTCGCATGGAGATCCGACTTCCCTGGCGCCCCACCAGAGGCTCACTGACCTCGCCATCGTACCTCGTGAGAAACCGCACACTGGGGCCGCCGCTCGAGAAAAACCCGGATACTCGCCCGTCATCGCGAGACGAGGGCCTTCGTCTCCTGCATGGCCTACAGACCAAACTCGTGACCTCTCTCCAAACGCCTCAGAAGGCTTGACTCCCTTTAGTCCACTCAGTGAGATCCAAGAGATACCCGTTGCGACTCGAGAGCAGATCGGGTTCATTGCTTCCATCGAGATGAATGCCTGTCTCCCCGGGTGGGTCTGGAATGCAACCCCGAGATCCCTGTCGACCCTGGAAAGGAACGTTGACTTCTGGACACAAGCCTAGATGAGGCCTATTTGCCCTGCCAGTCACTCGAGAGCAATCCCCAGCTTTCCTTCGCAACTCGAATGGAAGATTGGACTTCCCTGGGCCAACACAAGAGGCATCCTGAATTCCCCGTCGTAACTCGAGAATCCCGCCGCAACTCGAGAAAAACCACGTGGTTTCCCAGTCATCGCAAGATGAAACCCTTTCCCGCTACAGCATCTCAGGAGAAGTCCCACGTTAAGGAATTGGAGGTCCATACGGTACTTGGCACCCTTGATGCGACCCACAAAGTTCCCCAACATACCGGTCTCCCTGGAATGGAGCACCGAGGTTTTCCGGCACCACTTCCTCTGAGCCCCTTCTACCCTCCTGCTCTGGACAGGAGGGTCGACTCCCCTGATTTGTCTGGAAGGGGTTGCTGACCTTCCGGTCGCTCCTCAGGATAAGGCCGGTCTCACGATCAAATTCCAGACGCGGCCTCGTGGGTGGTTCCACATTCCGAAGGACCCCGATTTCCAGGTCCCGTATTGATAAGAACCCGATGCCCCGGACACCTCTTCGAACTCCACCCTGTGAATGAAGTCAACATGAAGGGCAGTGACTCCCCCGTGCATCGTCCGAAAAAAACCCCTGGTTTCAAATACAACTCGACAAGTGGCCTCTCACCCCGTGAACACCTGGAGAGGCAAGCCAAATCCATGCCTCAACCGAGGACGAGGCTGACTCTCCTGTCCCAAGTCTGCAGGGACCTTGCGTTCGGAGTCTGAAATCAGAGGAAGCCTGAGGTTCCTAGCCTCAACTGGAGATGAGGCCTCTTCCAATGCACCAACCCCAGTGGAGTCCCGAGAGGCCCCTCCTACCTCCACAGTTTCCCTGACTTCTCAGAGGCACCATGAGAAGCTCCCTGAGGTCACCTGCACAAGTCGAGGGAACCGAGGGTTTCCTGGCGCCACCCGAGAAAGACCTCGAGAGACCTTCTTCACAACATCTCAAGGCCAGTTTCCCCTATCATGACTTCAAGTGCAATGACCGATCCCCTCGCCACTTGCTGGAGACCCGACTTCCCTGGTGCCCCATGAGAGGCTCACTGAGCTTGGCGTGGTACCTCGTGAGAAACCCCACACTGCGGCTGCCGCTCGAGAAAAACCCCGAGACTCCTCCGTCATCCCGAGATGAGGGCATTCCTTTCCCCCATGGCCTAGAGCGCAATCCCGATTCCTCTCTCCAAACTCCACAGGAGGAGTGGCTACGTTTAGGCCACTCTGTGTGCTCCAACAAATACCCGTCACTACTACAGAGGGAGAATGGAGGTCTTTGCTTACACTCGAGGACTAGGCCTGACTCCCTGGGTGAGTCTAGAATGCAACCCCGAGATCTGTGTCGCCCCTGGAGAGGGAACATTGGCTTCTGGACACCAGCCTAGATGAGGTCTATTTGCCCTGCAGTCACTCGAGAGCAATCCCCAGCTTTCCTTCGAAACTCGAATGGAACATTGGACTTCCCTGGGCCAACAAAAGAGGCATCCTGATTCCCAGTCGTAACTCGAGAATCGCGTGACAACTCCAGAAAAACCACGTGGTTCCCCCGTCATCGTAAGATGAAAGCCCTTTCCCGCCTCAGCGTCTCAGGAGAAGTCCCACGTTAAGAATTGGAGGTCCAAACGGTACTTGGCATCCTTGATGCAACCCACAAAGTTCCCCGACATACTGTTTCCCTCGAGACGAACACCGAGGTTTTCTGGCACCACTTACTCTGAGCCCCTTCTACCCTCTGATCTCCACAGGAGGGTCGACTGCCCTGCTTTGTCTGGAAGGGGTTCCCGACCTTCCGGTCGCAACTCAGGATGAGGCCGGTCTCACGACGAAATTCCAGACGTGGCCTCGTGGGTGGTTCCACATTCCGAAGGACCCCGATTTCCAGGTCCCCCTTGATAAGAACCCGATGCCCGTACACCTCTTCGAACTCCACCCTGGAATGAAGTCAACACGAAGGGGCAGTGACTCCCCCGTGCATCATCCGGAAAAACCCCAGGTTCCAAATACAACTCGACAAGTTCCTCATCACCCCGTGAACACCTCCAGAGGCTAGCGGAGTTCCATGCCTCAACCCAAGACCAGGCCTGACTCTCCTGTCCCAAGTCTGCAGGGACCCTGTGTTCGGAGTCTGAAATCACAGGAACCCTGAGGTTCCTGCCTCACCTGGAGATGAGGCCCTCTTCCAATGCACCAACCCCAGTGGAAGTCCGAGAGGCCCCTCCCACCTCCCACAGTTTCCCTGGACTTCTCAGAGGCCACCGCACGAGAGGAAAACTCGCCTGAGCGTCACCGCTGCCACCAAGTCGGGAACCGAGGGTTTCCTGGCCTCAACCCCGGAGAAAGATATGGAGAGAACTTTCTTCAAGACGCGTCTCGAGGCCCGATTCGCCTACCATGACATCGAGAGCAATGACGCGCTCCCCCTCGCCACTGGCATGGAGACCCGACTTCCCTGGCGCCCCACCAGAGGCTCACTGACCTCGCCATCGTACCTCGTGAGAAACCACACACTGGGGCCGCCGCTCGAGAAGAACCCCACGACTCCCCCGTCATCCCGAGATGAGGGCCTTCGTTTCCCCCATGGCCTAGAACGCAATCCCGATTCCTCTCTCCAAACGCCTCAGGAGGCTTGACTGCCTTTATTCCACTCAGTGAGCTCCAAGAGATACCCGTCGCGACTCGAGAGTAGAGCGGCGTTCTATGCTTCCACTCGAGTGAATGCCTGTCTCCCGGGTGCCTCTGGAATGCAATCCCGAGATCCCTGTCGACCCTGGAGAGGAACATGGCTTCTGGAAACAAGCCTAGATGAGGTCTATTGGCCCTGCAGTCACCCGAGAGCAATCCCCAGCTTTCCTTCGCAACTCCAATGGACGATTGGACTTCCCTGGGCCAACACAAGAGGCATCCTGAATTCCCCGTCGTAACTCGAGAATCCCACCGCAACTCGAGAAAAACCACGTTGGTTCCCCCGTCATCGCAAGACGGAAGCCCTTTCCCGCTACAGCGTCTCAGGAGAAGTCCCACGTTAAGAATTGGAGGTCGAAACGGTACTTGGCACCCTTGATGCGACCCACAAAGTTCCCCAACATACCGGTCTCCCTGGAAAGGAGCACCGAGGTTTTCTGGCACCACTTCCTCTGAGCCCCTTCTACCCTCCTGCTCTGGACAGGAGGGTCGACTCCCCTGCTTTGTCTGGAAGGGGTTTGCCGACCTTCCGGATGAGGCCGGTCTCACGACGAAATTCCAGACGTGGCCTCATGGGTGGTTCCACATTCCGAAGGACCCCGATATCCAGTCCCCTCTCGATAAGAACCCAATGCCCAGACACTTCTTCGAACTCCACCCTGTGAATGAAGTCAACACGAAGGGGCAGTGATCCGCCGAGCATCGTACGGAAAAACCCCAGGTACCAAATACAGTTCGCCAAGTGGCCTCTCACCCAGTGAACACCTCCAGAGGCTAGCGGAGTTCCATGCCTCAACCCAAGACCAGGCCTGACTCTCCTGTCCCAAGTCTGCAGGGACCCTGCGATCGGAGTCTGAAATCAGAGGAACCCTGAGGTTCCTGCCTGAACTGGAGATGAGGCCGTCTTCCACTGCACCAAACCCAATGGTGTCCCGAGAGGCCCCGCCCACCTCCAGTTTACCTGACTTCTCAGAGCCACCATGAGACGCCCCCAGAGGTCACCAGCACTAGTCCAGGGAACCCAGGGTTTCCTGCCTCAACCGGAAAAAGTCCTCGAGAGACCTTCTTCAACACGTCTCGAGGCCAGATTCCCCTACCATGACTCAAGAGCAATGACGCGCTCCCCCTCGCCACTAGCATGGAGACCCGACTTCCCTGGCGCCCCACCAGAGGCTCACTGACCTCGCCATTGTACCTCATGAGAAACTGCACACTGGGGCCTCCGCTCGAGAAAAACCACGGGACTCCCCCGTCATCGCGAGATGAGGGCCTTCGTCTCCTGCATGGCCTAGAGGCCAATCTCGCGACCTCTCTCCAAACGCCTCAGGAGGCTTGACTCCCTTTAGTCCACCCAGTGAGCTCCAAGAGATACCCGTCGCGACTCGAGAGCAGAGCGGAGTTCTTTGCTTCCACTCGAGATGAATGCCTGTCTCCCCGGGTGCGTCTGGAATGCAACCCCGAGATCGCGGTCGCCCATGGAGAGGAACACTGGCTTCTGGACACAAGCCTAGATGAGGTCTATTGGCCCTGCAGTCACTCGAGAGCAATCCCCAGCTTTCCTTCGCAACTCGCATGGAAGATTGGACGTCCCTGGGCCAACACAAGAGGCATCCTGAATTCCCCGTCGTAACTCGAGAATCCCGCCGCAACTCGAGAAAAACCACGTGGTTCCCCCGTCATCGAAAGATGAAGCCCTTTCCCGCTACAGCGTCTCAGCAGAAGTCCCACGTTAAGAGTTGGAGGTCCATACGGTACTTGGCACCCTTGATGCGACCCACAAAGTTCCGGGACATACCGGTCTCCCTCGAGAGGAACACCGAGGTTTTCCAGCACCACTTCCTCCGAGCCGCTTCTACCCTCCTGATCTCGATAGGAGGGTCGACTCCTCTGCTTTGTCTGCAATGGGTTGCCGACCATCCGGTCGCACCTCAGGATGAGGCCGGTCTCACGACGAAATTCCAGACGTGGCCTCGTGGGTGGTTCCACATTCCGAAGGACCGCGATTTCCCGGTCCCCTCTTGATATGAACCCGATGCCCGGACACCACTTCGAACTCCACCCTGTGAATGAAGTCAACACGAAGGGGCAGTGACTCACCCGAGCATCTTCCGGAAAAACTCCCAGGTTCCATATACAGCTCGACAAGTGGCGTCTCACCCCCTGAACACCTCGAGAGGCTAGGGAAGTTCCATGCCTCAACCCAAGACCAGGCCTGACTCTCCTGTCCCAAGTCTGCAGGGACCCTGCGTTCGGAGTCTGAAATCACAGGAACCCTGAGGTTCCTGCCTCACCTGGAGATGAGGCCCTCTTCCAATGCACAAACCCCAATGGAGTCCCGAGAGGCCCCTCCCACCTCCAGAGTTTCCCTGACTTCTCAGAAGCACCGTGAGAAGCTCCCTGAAGTCACCTGCACAAGTCGAGGGAACCGAGGGTTTCCTGCCGCCACCCGAGAAAGACCTCGAGAGTCCTTCTTCAACGCGTCTCGAGGCCCGATTCCCCTACCATGACTCGAGAGCAATGACCCGCACCCCCTCGCCACTCGCATGGAGACCCGACTTCCCTGGTGCCCCACGATAGGCTCACTGAGCTTGGCGTCGTACCTCGTGAGAAGCCCCACACTGGGGCCACCGCTCGAGAAAAACCCCGAAAGTCCCCCGTCATCCCGAGATGAGGGCCTTCGTTTCCCCCATGTCCTAGAGCGCAATCCCGATTCCACTTTCCAAACTCCACAGGAGGAATGGCTCCTTTTAGACCACTCTGTGGGCTCCAACAAATACCCGTCACTGCTCCAGAGGAGAATGGAGGACTTTGCTTCCACTCGCGAACAGGCATGACTCCCTGGGTCAGTCTGGAATGCAACCTCGAGATCTGTGTCGCCCCTGGAGAGGAACACTGGCTTCTGGACACAAGCCTAGATGAGGTCTATTGGCCCTGCAGTCACTCGAGAGCAATCCCCAGCTTTCCTTCGCAACTCGAATGGAAGATTGGACTTCCCTGGGCCAACACAAGAGGCATCCTGAATTCGCCGCGGTAACTCGAGAATCCCGCCGCAACTCGAGAAAAACCACGTGGTTCCCCCGTCATTGCAAGATGAATCCCTTTCCCGCTACAGCGTCTGAGGACAAGTCCCACGTTAAGAAATGGAGGTCGAAAAGGTACTTGGCACGCTTGATGCGACCCACAAAGTTCCGGGACATACCGGTCTCCCTCGAGAGGAACACCGAGGTTTTCCGGCACCACTTCCTCTGAGCCCCTTCTACCCTCTTGATCTCGACAGGAGGGTCGACTCCTCTGCTTTGTCTGGAAGGGGTTGCCGACCTTCCGGTTGCACCTCAGGATGAGGCCGGTCTCACGACGAAATTCACAGACGTGGCCTCGTGGGTAGTTCCACATTCCGAAGGACTGTGATTTCCCGGTCCCCTCTTGATATGAACCCGATGCCCGCACACCTCTTCGAACTCCACCCTGTGAATGAAGTCAACACGAAGGGGCAGTGACTCGCCCATGCATCGTCCAGAAAAAACCCCAGGTTCCAAATACAGCTCGACAACTGGCCTTTCACCACGTGAACACCTCCAGAGGCAAGCGGAGTTCCATGCCTCAACCCAAGACGAGGCCTGACTCTCCTGTCCCCAGTCTGCAGGGACCCTGCCATCGGAGTCTGAAATCAGAGGAACCCTGAGGTTCCTGCCTCAACTGGAGATGAGGCCCTCTTGCAATGCACCAAACCCAGTAGAGTCCCGAGAGGCCCCTCCCACCTCCAGTTTCCCTGACTTCTCAGAGCCACCATGAGCAGCCTCCTGAGGTCACCTGCACAAGTCGAAGGAACCCATGCTTCCCTGCCTCAACCCGAGCAAGACCTCGAGAGACCTTCTTCAACACGTCTCAAGGCCAGATTCCCTCACCATGACTCAAGACCAATGACGAGCTCCCCCTCGCCACTCGCATGGAGATCCGACTTCACTGGCGCCCCACCAGAGGCTCACTGACCTCGCCATCGTACCTCGTGAGAAACCGCACACTGGGGCCGCCGCTCGAGAAAAACCCGGATACTCGCCCGTCATCGCGAGACGAGGGCCTTCGTCTCCTGCATGGCCTACAGACCAATCTCGTGACCTCTCTCCAAACGCCTCAGGAGGCTTGACTCCCTTTAGTCCACTCAGTGAGATCCAAGAGATACCCGTCGCGACTCGAGAGCAGATCGGGGTTCATTGCTTCCACTCGAGATGAATGCCTGTCTCCCCGGGTGGGTCTGGAATGCAACCCCGAGATCCCTGTCGACCCTGGAAAGGAACGCTGACTTCTGGACACAAGCCTAGATGAGGTCTATTTGCCCTGCAGTCACTCGAGAGCAATCCCCAGCTTTCCTTCGCAACTCGAATGGAAGATTGGACTTCCCTGGGCCAACACAAGAGGCATCCTGAATTCCCCGTCGTAACTCGAGAATCCCGCCGCAACTCGAGAAAAACCACGTGGTTCCCCAGTCATCGCAAGATGAAACCCTTTCCCGCTACAGCATCTCAGGAGAAGTCCCACGTTAAGAATTGGAGGTCCATACGGTACTTGGCACCCTTGATGCGACCCACAAAGTTCCCCAACCTACCGGTCTCCCTGGAATGGAGCAACGAGGTTTTCCGGCACCACTTCCTCTGAGCCCCTTCTACCCTCCTGCTCTGGACAGGAGGGTCGACTCCCCTGATTTGTCTGGAAGGGGTTGCTGACCTTCCGGTCGCTCCTCAGGATAAGGCCGGTCTCACGATCAAATTCCAGACGCGGCCTCGTGGGTGGTTCCACATTCCGAAGGACCCCGATTTCCAGGTCCCGTATTGTTAAGAACCCGATGCCCGGACACCTCTTCGAACTCCACCCTGTGAATGAAGTCAACATGAAGGGGCAGTGACTCCCCCGTGCATCGTCCGAAAAAAACCCCTGGTTTCAAATACAACTCGACAAGTGGCCTCTCACCCCGTGAACACCTGGAGAGGCAAGCCGAAATCCATGCCTCAACCGAGGACGAGGCTTGACTCTCCTGTCCCAAGTCTGCAGGGACCTTGCGTTCGGAGTCTGAAATCAGAGGAAGCCTGAGGTTCCTGCCTCAACTGGAGATGAGGCCCTCTTCCAATGCACCAACCCCAGTGGAGTCCCGAGAGGCCCCTCCCACCTCCACAGTTTCCCTGACTTCTCAGAGGCACCATGAGAAGCTCCCTGAGGTCACCTGCACAAGTCGAGGGAACCGAGGGTTTCCTGCCGCCACCCGAGAAAGACCTCGAGAGACCTTCTTCACAACATCTCAAGGCCAGTTTCCCCTATCATGACTCAAGTGCAATGACGCGATCCCCCTCGCCACTTGCTGGAGACCCGACTTCCCTGGTGCCCCAAGAGAGGCTCACTGAGCTTGGCGTGGTACCTCGTGAGGAACCCCACACTGCGGCTGCCGCTCGAGAAAAACCCCGAGACTCCTCCGTCATCCCGAGATGAGGGCATTCCTTTTCCCCCATGGCCTAGAGCGCAATCCCGATTCCTCTCTCCAAACTCCACAGGAGGAGTGGCTACGTTTAGGCCACTCTGTGTGCTCCAACAAATACCCGTCACTACTACAGAGGAGAATGGAGGTCTTTGCTTACACTCGAGACTAGGCCTGACTCCCTGGGTGAGTCTAGAATGCAACCCCGAGATCTGTGTCGCCCCTGGAGAGGAACATTGGCTTCTGGACACCAGCCTAGATGAGGTCTATTTGCCCTGAGTCACTCCAGAGCAATCCCCAGCTTTCCTTCGAAACTCGAATGGAACATTGGACTTCCCTGGGCCAACAAAAGAGGCATCCTGAATTCCCAGTCGTAACTCGAGAATCGCGCGACAACTCCAGAAAAACCACGTGGTTCCCCCGTCATCGTAAGATGAAGCCCTTTCCCGCCTCAGCGTCTCAGGAGAAGTCCCACGTTAAGAATTGGAGGTCCAAACGGTACTTGGCATCCTTGATGCAACCCACAAAGTTCCCCGACATACTGGTTTCCCTCGAGACGAACACCGAGGTTTTCTGGCACCACTTACTCTGAGCCCCTTCTACCCTCCTGATCTCCACAGGAGGGTCGACTGCCCTGCTTTGTCTGGAAGGGGTTCCCGACCTTCCGGTCGCAACTCAGGATGAGGCCGGTCTCACGACGAAATTCCAGACGTGGCCTCGTGGGTGGTTCCACATTCCGAAGGACCCCGATTTCCAGGTCCCCTCTTGATAAGAACCCGATGCCCGTACACCTCTTCGAACTCCACCCTGTGAATGAAGTCAACACGAAGGGGCAGTGACTCCCCCGTGCATCATCCGGAAAAACCCCAGGTTCCAAATACAACTCGACAAGTGTCCTCTCACCCAGTGAACACCTCCAGAGGCTAGCGGAGTTCCATGCCTCAACCCAAGACCAGGCTTGACTCTCCTGTCCCAAGTCTGCAGGGACCCTGTGTTCGGAGTCTGAAATCACAGGAACCCTGAGGTTCCTGCCTCACCTGGAGATGAGGCCCTCTTCCAATGCACCAACCCCAGTGGAGTCCCGAGAGGCCCCTCCCACCTCCACAGTTTCCCTGACTTC
Organism: Bos taurus; assembly: GCF_002263795.3. Taxonomy (NCBI): domain Eukaryota; kingdom Metazoa; phylum Chordata; class Mammalia; order Artiodactyla; family Bovidae; genus Bos; species Bos taurus. Next base: position 18,460 of record NW_020190450.1, read on the forward strand.
TCAGAGGCACCATGAGAAACTCCCTGAGGTCACCTGCACAAGTCGAGGGAACCGAGGGTTTCCTGCCTCAACCCGAGAAAGATATGGAGAGAACTTCTTCAACGCGTCTCGAGGCCCGATTCCCCTACCATGACTCGAGAGCAATGACGCGCTCCCCTTTGCCACTGGCATGGAGACCCGACTTCCCTGGCGCCCCACCAGAGGCTCACTGACCTCGCCATCGTACCTCGTGAGAAACCACACACTGGGGCCGCCGCTCGAGAAGAACCCCACGACTCCCCCGTCATCCCGAGATGAGGGCCTTCGTTTCCCCCATGGCCTAGAACGCAATCCCGATTCCTCTCTCCAAACGCCTCAGGAGGCTTGACTGCCTTTATTCCACTCAGTGAGCTCCAAGAGATACCCGTCGCGACTCGAGAGTAGAGCGGGGTTCTATGCTTCCACTCGAGTGAATGCCTGTCTCCCCGGGTGCCTCTGGAATGCAATCCCGAGATCCCTGTCGACCCTGGAGAGGAACATTGGCTTCTGGAAACAAGCCTAGATGAGGTCTATTGGCCCTGCAGTCACCCGAGAGCAATCCCCAGCTTTCCTTCGCAACTCCAATGGACGATTGGACTTCCCTGGGCCAACACAAGAGGCATCCTGAATTCCCCGTCGTAACTCGAGAATCCCACCGCAACTCGAGAAAAACCACGTGGTTCCCCCGTCATCGCAAGACGGAGCCCTTTCCCGCTACAGCATCTCAGGAGAAGTCCCACGTTAAGAATTGGAGGTCGAAACGGTACTTGGCACCCTTGATGCGACCCACAAAGTTCCCCAACATACCGGTCTCCCTGGAAAGGAGCACCGAGGTTTTCTGGCACCACTTCCTCTGAGCCCCTTCTACCCTCCTGCTCTGGACAGGAGGGTCGACTCCCCTGCTTTGTCTGGAAGGGTTTGCCGACCTTCCGGATGAGGCCGGTCTCACGACGAAATTCCAGACGTGGCCTCATGGGTGGTTCCACATTCCGAAGGACCCCGATATCCAGTCCCCTCTCGATAAGAACCCAATGCCCAGACACTTCTTCGAACTCCACCCTGTGAATGAAGTCAACACGAAGGGGCAGAGATCCGCCGAGCATCGTACGGAAAAACCCCAGGTACCAAATACAGTTCGCCAAGTGGCCTCTCACCCAGTGAACACCTCCAGAGGCTAGCGGAGTTCCATGCCTCAACCCAAGACCAGGCCTGACTCTCCTGTCCCAAGTCTGCAGGGACCCTGCGATCGGAGTCTGAAATCAGAGGAACCCTGAGGTTCCTGCCTGAACTGGAGATGAGGCCGTCTTCCACTGCACCAAACCCAATGGTGTCCCGAGAGGCCCCGCCCACCTCCAGTTTACCTGACTTCTCAGAGCCACCATGAGACGCCCCCAGAGGTCACCAGCACTAGTCCAGGGAACCCAGGGTTTCCTGCCTCAACCGGAAAAAGTCCTCGAGAGACCTTCTTCAACACGTCTCGAGGCCAGATTCCCCTACCATGACTCAAGAGCAATGACGCGCTCCCCCTCGCCACTAGCATGGAGACCCGACTTCCCTGGCGCCCCACCAGAGGCTCCCTGACCTCGCCGTTGTACCTCATGAGAAACTGCACACTGGGGCCTCCGCTCGAGAAAAACCACGGGACTCCCCCGTCATCGCGAGATGAGGGCCTTCGTCTCCTGCATGGCCTAGAGGCCAATCTCGCGACCTCTCTCCAAACGCCTCAGGAGGCTTGACTCCCTTTAGTCCACCCAGTGAGCTCCAAGAGATACCCGTCGCGACTCGAGAGCAGAGCGGAGTTCTTTGCTTCCACTCGAGATGAATGCCTGTCTCCCCGGGTGCGTCTGGAATGCAACCCCGAGATCGCGGTCGCCCATGGAGAGGAACACTGGCTTCTGGACACAAGCCTAGATGAGGTCTATTGGCCCTGCAGTCACTCGAGAGCAATCCCCAGCTTTCCTTCGCAACTCGCATGGAAGATTGGACGTCCCTGGGCCAACACAAGAGGCATCCTGTATTCCCCGTCGTAACTCGAGAATCCCGCCGCAACTCGAGAAAAACCACGTGGTTCCCCCGTCATCGAAAGATGAAGCCCTTTCCCGCTACAGCGTCTCAGCAGAAGTCCCACGTTAAGAGTTGGAGGTCCATACGGTACTTGGCACCCTTGATGCGACCCACAAAGTTCCGGGACATACCGGTCTCCCTCGAGAGGAACACCGAGGTTTTCCAGCACCACTTCCTCCGAGCTGCTTCTACCCTCCTGATCTCGATAGGAGGGTCGACTCCTCTGCTTTGTCTGCAATGGGTTGCCGACCATCCGGTCGCACCTCAGGATGAGGCCGGTCTCACGACGAAATTCCAGACGTGGCCTCGTGGGTGGTTCCACATTCCGAAGGACCGCGATTTCCCGGTCCCCTCTTGATATGAACCCGATGCCCGGACACCACTTCGAACTCCACCCTGTGAATGAAGTCAACACGAAGGGGCAGTGACTCACCCGAGCATCTTCCGGAAAAACTCCCAGGTTCCATATACAGCTCGACAAGTGGCGTCTCACCCCCTGAACACCTCGAGAGGCTAGGGAAGTTCCGTGCCTCAACCCAAGACCAGGCCTGACTCTCCTGTCCCAAGTCTGCAGGGACCCTGCGTTCGGCGTCTGAAATCACAGGAACCCTGAGGTTCCTGCCTCACCTGGAGATGAGGCCCTCTTCCAATGCACAAACCCCAATGGAGTCCCGAGAGGCCCCTCCCACCTCCAGAGTTTCCCTGACTTCTCAGAAGCACCGTGAGAAGCTCCCTGAAGTCACCTGCACAAGTCGAGGGAACCGAGGGTTTCCTGCCGCCACCCGAGAAAGACCTCGAGAGTCCTTCTTCAACGCGTCTCGAGGCCCGATTCCCCTACCATGACTCGAGAGCAATGACCCGCACCCCCTCGCCACTCGCATGGAGACCCGACTTCCCTGGTGCCCCACGATAGGCTCACTGAGCTTGGCGTCGTACCTCGTGAGAAGCCCCACACTGGGGCCACCGCTCGAGAAAAACCCCGAAAGTCCCCCGTCATCCCGAGATGAGGGCCTTCGTTTCCCCCATGTCCTAGAGCGCAATCCCGATTCCACTTTCCAAACTCCACAGGAGGAATGGCTCCTTTTAGACCACTCTGTGGGCTCCAACAAATACCCGTCACTGCTCCAGAGGAGAATGGAGGACTTTGCTTCCACTCGCGAACAGGCATGACTCCCTGGGTCAGTCTGGAATGCAACCTCGAGATCTGTGTCGCCCCTGGAGAGGAACACTGGCTTCTGGACACAAGCCTAGATGAGGTCTATTGGCCCTGCAGTCACTCGAGAGCAATCCCCAGCTTTCCTTCGCAACTCGAATGGAAGATTGGACTTCCCTGGGCCAACACAAGAGGCATCCTGAATTCGCCGCGGTAACTCGAGAATCCCGCCGCAACTCGAGAAAAACCACGTGGTTCCCCCGTCATTGCAAGATGAATCCCTTTCCCGCTACAGCGTCTGAGGACAAGTCCCACGTTAAGAAATGGAGGTCGAAAAGGTACTTGGCACGCTTGATGCGACCCACAAAGTTCCGGGACATACCGGTCTCCCTCGAGAGGAACACCGAGGTTTTCCGGCACCACTTCCTCTGAGCCCCTTCTACCCTCTTGATCTCGACAGGAGGGTCGACTCCTCTGCTTTGTCTGGAAGGGGTTGCCGACCTTCCGGTTGCACCTCAGGATGAGGCCGGTCTCACGACGAAATTCACAGACGTGGCCTCGTGGGTAGTTCCACATTCCGAAGGACTGTGATTTCCCGGTCCCCTCTTGATATGAACCCGATGCCCGCACACCTCTTCGAACTCCACCCTGTGAATGAAGTCAACACGAAGGGGCAGTGACTCGCCCATGCATCGTCCAGAAAAAACCCCAGGTTCCAAATACAGCTCGACAACTGGCCTTTCACCACGTGAACACCTCCAGAGGCAAGCGGAGTTCCATGCCTCAACCCAAGACGAGGCCTGACTCTCCTGTCCCCAGTCTGCAGGGACCCTGCCATCGGAGTCTGAAATCAGAGGAACCCTGAGGTTCCTGCCTCAACTGGAGATGAGGCCCTCTTGCAATGCACCAAACCCAGTAGAGTCCCGAGAGGCCCCTCCCACCTCCAGTTTCCCTGACTTCTCAGAGCCACCATGAGCAGCCTCCTGAGGTCACCTGCACAAGTCGAAGGAACCCATGCTTCCCTGCCTCAACCCGAGCAAGACCTCGAGAGACCTTCTTCAACACGTCTCAAGGCCAGATTCCCTCACCATGACTCAAGACCAATGACGAGCTCCCCCTCGCCACTCGCATGGAGATCCGACTTCACTGGCGCCCCACCAGAGGCTCACTGACCTCGCCATCGTACCTCGTGAGAAACCGCACACTGGGGCCGCCGCTCGAGAAAAACCCGGATACTCGCCCGTCATCGCGAGACGAGGGCCTTCGTCTCCTGCATGGCCTACAGACCAATCTCGTGACCTCTCTCCAAACGCCTCAGGAGGCTTGACTCCCTTTAGTCCACTCAGTGAGATCCAAGAGATACCCGTCGCGACTCGAGAGCAGATCGGGGTTCATTGCTTCCACTCGAGATGAATGCCTGTCTCCCCGGGTGGGTCTGGAATGCAACCCCGAGATCCCTGTCGACCCTGGAAAGGAACGCTGACTTCTGGACACAAGCCTAGATGAGGTCTATTTGCCCTGCAGTCACTCGAGAGCAATCCCCAGCTTTCCTTCGCAACTCGAATGGAAGATTGGACTTCCCTGGGCCAACACAAGAGGCATCCTGAATTCCCCGTCGTAACTCGAGAATCCCGCCGCAACTCGAGAAAAACCACGTGGTTCCCCAGTCATCGCAAGATGAAACCCTTTCCCGCTACAGCATCTCAGGAGAAGTCCCACGTTAAGAATTGGAGGTCCATACGGTACTTGGCACCCTTGATGCGACCCACAAAGTTCCCCAACCTACCGGTCTCCCTGGAATGGAGCAACGAGGTTTTCCGGCACCACTTCCTCTGAGCCCCTTCTACCCTCCTGCTCTGGACAGGAGGGTCGACTCCCCTGATTTGTCTGGAAGGGGTTGCTGACCTTCCGGTCGCTCCTCAGGATAAGGCCGGTCTCACGATCAAATTCCAGACGCGGCCTCGTGGGTGGTTCCACATTCCGAAGGACCCCGATTTCCAGGTCCCGTATTGTTAAGAACCCGATGCCCGGACACCTCTTCGAACTCCACCCTGTGAATGAAGTCAACATGAAGGGGCAGTGACTCCCCCGTGCATCGTCCGAAAAAAACCCCTGGTTTCAAATACAACTCGACAAGTGGCCTCTCACCCCGTGAACACCTGGAGAGGCAAGCCGAAATCCATGCCTCAACCGAGGACGAGGCTTGACTCTCCTGTCCCAAGTCTGCAGGGACCTTGCGTTCGGAGTCTGAAATCAGAGGAAGCCTGAGGTTCCTGCCTCAACTGGAGATGAGGCCCTCTTCCAATGCACCAACCCCAGTGGAGTCCCGAGAGGCCCCTCCCACCTCCACAGTTTCCCTGACTTCTCAGAGGCACCATGAGAAGCTCCCTGAGGTCACCTGCACAAGTCGAGGGAACCGAGGGTTTCCTGCCGCCACCCGAGAAAGACCTCGAGAGACCTTCTTCACAACATCTCAAGGCCAGTTTCCCCTATCATGACTCAAGTGCAATGACGCGATCCCCCTCGCCACTTGCTGGAGACCCGACTTCCCTGGTGCCCCAAGAGAGGCTCACTGAGCTTGGCGTGGTACCTCGTGAGGAACCCCACACTGCGGCTGCCGCTCGAGAAAAACCCCGAGACTCCTCCGTCATCCCGAGATGAGGGCATTCCTTTTCCCCCATGGCCTAGAGCGCAATCCCGATTCCTCTCTCCAAACTCCACAGGAGGAGTGGCTACGTTTAGGCCACTCTGTGTGCTCCAACAAATACCCGTCACTACTACAGAGGAGAATGGAGGTCTTTGCTTACACTCGAGACTAGGCCTGACTCCCTGGGTGAGTCTAGAATGCAACCCCGAGATCTGTGTCGCCCCTGGAGAGGAACATTGGCTTCTGGACACCAGCCTAGATGAGGTCTATTTGCCCTGAGTCACTCCAGAGCAATCCCCAGCTTTCCTTCGAAACTCGAATGGAACATTGGACTTCCCTGGGCCAACAAAAGAGGCATCCTGAATTCCCAGTCGTAACTCGAGAATCGCGCGACAACTCCAGAAAAACCACGTGGTTCCCCCGTCATCGTAAGATGAAGCCCTTTCCCGCCTCAGCGTCTCAGGAGAAGTCCCACGTTAAGAATTGGAGGTCCAAACGGTACTTGGCATCCTTGATGCAACCCACAAAGTTCCCCGACATACTGGTTTCCCTCGAGACGAACACCGAGGTTTTCTGGCACCACTTACTCTGAGCCCCTTCTACCCTCCTGATCTCCACAGGAGGGTCGACTGCCCTGCTTTGTCTGGAAGGGGTTCCCGACCTTCCGGTCGCAACTCAGGATGAGGCCGGTCTCACGACGAAATTCCAGACGTGGCCTCGTGGGTGGTTCCACATTCCGAAGGACCCCGATTTCCAGGTCCCCTCTTGATAAGAACCCGATGCCCGTACACCTCTTCGAACTCCACCCTGTGAATGAAGTCAACACGAAGGGGCAGTGACTCCCCCGTGCATCATCCGGAAAAACCCCAGGTTCCAAATACAACTCGACAAGTGTCCTCTCACCCAGTGAACACCTCCAGAGGCTAGCGGAGTTCCATGCCTCAACCCAAGACCAGGCTTGACTCTCCTGTCCCAAGTCTGCAGGGACCCTGTGTTCGGAGTCTGAAATCACAGGAACCCTGAGGTTCCTGCCTCACCTGGAGATGAGGCCCTCTTCCAATGCACCAACCCCAGTGGAGTCCCGAGAGGCCCCTCCCACCTCCACAGTTTCCCTGACTTCTCAGAGGCACCATGAGAAACTCCCTGAGGTCACCTGCACAAGTCGAGGGAACCGAGGGTTTCCTGCCTCAACCCGAGAAAGATATGGAGAGAACTTCTTCAACGCGTCTCGAGGCCCGATTCCCCTACCATGACTCGAGAGCAATGACGCGCTCCCCTTTGCCACTGGCATGGAGACCCGACTTCCCTGGCGCCCCACCAGAGGCTCACTGACCTCGCCATCGTACCTCGTGAGAAACCACACACTGGGGCCGCCGCTCGAGAAGAACCCCACGACTCCCCCGTCATCCCGAGATGAGGGCCTTCGTTTCCCCCATGGCCTAGAACGCAATCCCGATTCCTCTCTCCAAACGCCTCAGGAGGCTTGACTGCCTTTATTCCACTCAGTGAGCTCCAAGAGATACCCGTCGCGACTCGAGAGTAGAGCGGGGTTCTATGCTTCCACTCGAGTGAATGCCTGTCTCCCCGGGTGCCTCTGGAATGCAATCCCGAGATCCCTGTCGACCCTGGAGAGGAACATTGGCTTCTGGAAACAAGCCTAGATGAGGTCTATTGGCCCTGCAGTCACCCGAGAGCAATCCCCAGCTTTCCTTCGCAACTCCAATGGACGATTGGACTTCCCTGGGCCAACACAAGAGGCATCCTGAATTCCCCGTCGTAACTCGAGAATCCCACCGCAACTCGAGAAAAACCACGTGGTTCCCCCGTCATCGCAAGACGGAGCCCTTTCCCGCTACAGCATCTCAGGAGAAGTCCCACGTTAAGAATTGGAGGTCGAAACGGTACTTGGCACCCTTGATGCGACCCACAAAGTTCCCCAACATACCGGTCTCCCTGGAAAGGAGCACCGAGGTTTTCTGGCACCACTTCCTCTGAGCCCCTTCTACCCTCCTGCTCTGGACAGGAGGGTCGACTCCCCTGCTTTGTCTGGAAGGGTTTGCCGACCTTCCGGATGAGGCCGGTCTCACGACGAAATTCCAGACGTGGCCTCATGGGTGGTTCCACATTCCGAAGGACCCCGATATCCAGTCCCCTCTCGATAAGAACCCAATGCCCAGACACTTCTTCGAACTCCACCCTGTGAATGAAGTCAACACGAAGGGGCAGAGATCCGCCGAGCATCGTACGGAAAAACCCCAGGTACCAAATACAGTTCGCCAAGTGGCCTCTCACCCAGTGAACACCTCCAGAGGCTAGCGGAGTTCCATGCCTCAACCCAAGACCAGGCCTGACTCTCCTGTCCCAAGTCTGCAGGGACCCTGCGATCGGAGTCTGAAATCAGAGGAACCCTGAGGTTCCTGCCTGAACTGGAGATGAGGCCGTCTTCCACTGCACCAAACCCAATGGTGTCCCGAGAGGCCCCGCCCACCTCCAGTTTACCTGACTTCTCAGAGCCACCATGAGACGCCCCCAGAGGTCACCAGCACTAGTCCAGGGAACCCAGGGTTTCCTGCCTCAACCGGAAAAAGTCCTCGAGAGACCTTCTTCAACACGTCTCGAGGCCAGATTCCCCTACCATGACTCAAGAGCAATGACGCGCTCCCCCTCGCCACTAGCATGGAGACCCGACTTCCCTGGCGCCCCACCAGAGGCTCCCTGACCTCGCCGTTGTACCTCATGAGAAACTGCACACTGGGGCCTCCGCTCGAGAAAAACCACGGGACTCCCCCGTCATCGCGAGATGAGGGCCTTCGTCTCCTGCATGGCCTAGAGGCCAATCTCGCGACCTCTCTCCAAACGCCTCAGGAGGCTTGACTCCCTTTAGTCCACCCAGTGAGCTCCAAGAGATACCCGTCGCGACTCGAGAGCAGAGCGGAGTTCTTTGCTTCCACTCGAGATGAATGCCTGTCTCCCCGGGTGCGTCTGGAATGCAACCCCGAGATCGCGGTCGCCCATGGAGAGGAACACTGGCTTCTGGACACAAGCCTAGATGAGGTCTATTGGCCCTGCAGTCATTCGAGAGCAATCCCCAGCTTTCCTTCGCAACTCGCATGGAAGATTGGACGTCCCTGGGCCAACACAAGAGGCATCCTGTATTCCCCGTCGTAACTCGAGAATCCCGCCGCAACTCGAGAAAAACCACGTGGTTCCCCCGTCATCGAAAGATGAAGCCCTTTCCCGCTACAGCGTCTCAGCAGAAGTCCCACGTTAAGAGTTGGAGGTCCATACGGTACTTGGCACCCTTGATGCGACCCACAAAGTTCCGGGACATACCGGTCTCCCTCGAGAGGAACACCGAGGTTTTCCAGCACCACTTCCTCCGAGCTGCTTCTACCCTCCTGATCTCGATAGGAGGGTCGACTCCTCTGCTTTGTCTGCAATGGGTTGCCGACCATCCGGTCGCACCTCAGGATGAGGCCGGTCTCACGACGAAATTCCAGACGTGGCCTCGTGGGTGGTTCCACATTCCGAAGGACCGCGATTTCCCGGTCCCCTCTTGATATGAACCCGATGCCCGGACACCACTTCGAACTCCACCCTGTGAATGAAGTCAACACGAAGGGGCAGTGACTCACCCGAGCATCTTCCGGAAAAACTCCCAGGTTCCATATACAGCTCGACAAGTGGCGTCTCACCCCCTGAACACCTCGAGAGGCTAGGGAAGTTCCGTGCCTCAACCCAAGACCAGGCCTGACTCTCCTGTCCCAAGTCTGCAGGGACCCTGCGTTCGGCGTCTGAAATCACAGGAACCCTGAGGTTCCTGCCTCACCTGGAGATGAGGCCCTCTTCCAATGCACAAACCCCAATGGAGTCCCGAGAGGCCCCTCCCACCTCCAGAGTTTCCCTGACTTCTCAGAAGCACCGTGAGAAGCTCCCTGAAGTCACCTGCACAAGTCGAGGGAACCGAGGGTTTCCTGCCGCCACCCGAGAAAGACCTCGAGAGTCCTTCTTCAACGCGTCTCGAGGCCCGATTCCCCTACCATGACTCGAGAGCAATGACCCGCACCCCCTCGCCACTCGCATGGAGACCCGACTTCCCTGGTGCCCCACGATAGGCTCACTGAGCTTGGCGTCGTACCTCGTGAGAAGCCCCACACTGGGGCCACCGCTCGAGAAAAACCCCGAAAGTCCCCCGTCATCCCGAGATGAGGGCCTTCGTTTCCCCCATGTCCTAGAGCGCAATCCCGATTCCACTTTCCAAACTCCACAGGAGGAATGGCTCCTTTTAGACCACTCTGTGGGCTCCAACAAATACCCGTCACTGCTCCAGAGGAGAATGGAGGACTTTGCTTCCACTCGCGAACAGGCATGACTCCCTGGGTCAGTCTGGAATGCAACCTCGAGATCTGTGTCGCCCCTGGAGAGGAACACTGGCTTCTGGACACAAGCCTAGATGAGGTCTATTGGCCCTGCAGTCACTCGAGAGCAATCCCCAGCTTTCCTTCGCAACTCGAATGGAAGATTGGACTTCCCTGGGCCAACACAAGAGGCATCCTGAATTCGCCGCGGTAACTCGAGAATCCCGCCGCAACTCGAGAAAAACCACGTGGTTCCCCCGTCATTGCAAGATGAATCCCTTTCCCGCTACAGCGTCTGAGGACAAGTCCCACGTTAAGAAATGGAGGTCGAAAAGGTACTTGGCACGCTTGATGCGACCCACAAAGTTCCGGGACATACCGGTCTCCCTCGAGAGGAACACCGAGGTTTTCCGGCACCACTTCCTCTGAGCCCCTTCTACCCTCTTGATCTCGACAGGAGGGTCGACTCCTCTGCTTTGTCTGGAAGGGGTTGCCGACCTTCCGGTTGCACCTCAGGATGAGGCCGGTCTCACGACGAAATTCACAGACGTGGCCTCGTGGGTAGTTCCACATTCCGAAGGACTGTGATTTCCCGGTCCCCTCTTGATATGAACCCGATGCCCGCACACCTCTTCGAACTCCACCCTGTGAATGAAGTCAACACGAAGGGGCAGTGACTCGCCCATGCATCGTCCAGAAAAAACCCCAGGTTCCAAATACAGCTCGACAACTGGCCTTTCACCACGTGAACACCTCCCAGAGGCAAGCGGAGTTCCATGCCTCAACCCAAGACGAGGCCTGACTCTCCTGTCCCCAGTCTGCAGGGACCCTGCCATCGGAGTCTGAAATCAGAGGAACCCTGAGGTTCCTGCCTCAACTGGAGATGAGGCCCTCTTGCAATGCACCAAACCCAGTAGAGTCCCGAGAGGCCCCTCCCACCTCCAGTTTCCCTGACTTCTCAGAGCCACCATGAGCAGCCTCCTGAGGTCACCTGCACAAGTCGAAGGAACCATGCTTCCCTGCCTCAACCCGAGCAAGACCTCGAGAGACCTTCTTCAACACGTCTCAAGCCAGATTCCCTCACCATGACTCAAGACCAATGACGAGCTCCCCCTCGCCACTCGCATGGAGATCCGACTTCACTGGCGCCCCACCAGAGGCTCACTGACCTCGCCATCGTACCTCGTGAGAAAACCGCACACTGGGGCCGCCGCTCGAGAAAAACCCGGATACTCGCCCGTCAATCGCGAGACGAGGGCCTTCGTCTCCTGGCATGGCCTACAGACCAATCTCGTGACCTCTCTCCAAACGCCTCAGGAGCTTGACTCCCTTTAGTCCACTCAGTGAGATCCAAGAGATACCGTCGCGACTCGGAGAGCAGATCGGGGGTTCAATTGCTTCCACTCGAGAATGAATTCGCCTTGTCTCCCCGGGTGGGTCTGGAATGCAACCCCGAGATCCCTGTCGAACCCTGGAAAGGAACCGGACTGACTTCTGGACACAAGCCTAGATGAGGTCTATTTGCCCTTGCAGTCACTCGAGAGCAATCCCCAGCTTTCCTTCGCAACTCGAATGGAAGATTGGAACTTCCCTGGGCCAACACAAGAGGCATCCTGAATTCCCCGTCGTTAACTCGAGAATCCCGCACGCAACTCGAGGAAAAAACCACGTGGTTCCCCAGTCATCGCCAAGATGAAACCCTTTCCCGCTACAGCATCTCAGGAGAAGTCCCACGTTAAGAATTGGAGGTCCAAACGTACTTGGCACCCTTGATGCGACCCACAAAGTTCCCCAACATACCGGTCTCCCTGGAATGGAGCACCGAGGTTTTCCGGCACCACTTCCTCTGAGCCCCTTCTACCCTCCTGCTCTGGACAGGAGGGTCGACTCCCCTGTTTGTCTGGAAGGGTTGCTGACCTTCCGCGCTCCTCGGATAAGGCCGGTCTCACGACAAATTCCAGACGCGGCCTCGTGGGTGGTTCCACATTCCGAAGGACCCCGATTTCCAGGTCCCGTTTGTTAAGAACCCATGCCCGACACCTCTTCGAACTCCACCCTGTGAATGAAGTCAACATGAAGGGGCAGTGACTCCCCCGTGCATCGTCCGAAAAAAACCCCTGGTTCCAAATACAACTCGACAAGTGGCCTCTCACCCCGTGAACACCTGGAGAGCAGCCGAAATCCATGCCTCAACCAGACCAGGCCTGACTCTCCTGTCCCAAGTCTGCAGGACCCTGCGTCGGAGTCTGAAATCAGAGGAACCCTGAGTTCCTGCCTCAACTGGAGATGAGGCCTCTTCCAATGCACCAACCCCAGTGGAGTCCCGAGAGGCCCCTCCCACCTCCACAGTTTCCCTGACTTCTCAGAGCACCATGAGAAGCCCCTGAGGTCACCTGCACAGTCGGGGAACCAGGGTTTCTGCCCCACCCGAGAAAACTCGAGAGACCTTCTTCACACATCTCGAGGCCAGTTTCCCCTACCATGACTCAGGCAATGAACGCGATCCCCCTCGCCACTGCTGGGAGACCCGACTTCCCTGGGCCCCACAGAGGCTCACTGACCTGCGTGGTACCTCGTGAGAAACCCCACACTGCGGGCTGCCGCTCGAGAAAAACCCCGAGACTCCCCGTCATCCCGAGATGAGGGCTTCTTTCCCCATGGCCTAGAGGCCAATCCCGATTCCTCTCTCCAAACTCCCAGGAGGCTGGCTCTTTAGCCACTCTGTGAGCTCCAAGAAATACCCGTCCACTCAGAGGAGAGGGGGTCTTTGCTTCACTCGAGACTAGGCCTGTCTCCCGGGTGGTCTGGAATGCAACCCCGAGATCTGTGTCGCCCTGGAAGGAACATTGGCTTCTGGACACAACCCTAGATGAGGTCTATTGGCCCTGCCAGTCACTCCAGAGCAATCCCCAGCTTTCCTTCGCAACTCGAATGGAACATTGGACTTCCCTGGGCCAACACAAGAGGCATCCTGAATTCCCGTCGTAACTCGAGAATCCGCCGAAACTCGAGAAAAACCACGTGGGTCCCCCGTCATCGCAAGATGAAGCCCTTTCCCGCTACAGCGTCTCAGGAGAAGTCCCACGTTAAGATTGGAGGTCCAACGGTACTTGGCACCTTGATGCGACCCACAAAGTTCCCCGACATACCTGGTTCCCTCGAGAGGAACACCGAGGTTTTCTAGCACCACTTCTCTGAGCCCTTCTACCCTCCTGATCTCACAGGAGGTCGACTCCCTGCTTTGTCTGAAGGGGTTCCGACCTTCCGTCGCAACTCAGGATGAGGCGGTCTCACGACGAAATTCCAGACGTGGCCTCGTGGGTGGTTCCACATTCCGAAGACCGCGATTTCCCGGTCCCCTCTTGATATGAACCCGATGCCCGGACAACCACTTCGAACTCCACCCTGTGAATGAAGTCAACACGAGGGGCAGTGACTCCCCGAGCATCTTCCGGAAAAACTCCCAGTTCCATATACAGCTCGACAATGGTCTCTCACCCCCTGAACACCTCGAGGGCTAGGGAAGTTCCATGCCTCAACCCAAGACCAGGCCTGACTCTCCTGTCCCAAGTCTGCAGGACCCTGCGTCGGAGTCTGAAATACAGGAACCCTGAGTTCCTGCCTCACCTGGAGATGAGGCCCTCTTCCAATGCACAACCCCATGGAGTCCGAGAGGCCCCTCCCACCTCCAGAGTTTCCCTGACTTCTCAGAAGCACCGTGAGAAGCTCCCTGAAGTCACCTGCACAAGTCGAGGGAACCGGGGGTTCCTGCGCCACCCGAGAAAGACCTCGAGAGTCCTTCTTCAACGCGTCTCGAGGCCCGATTCCCCTACCATGACTCGAGAGCAATGACCCGCACCCCTCGCCACTCGCATGGAGACCCGACTTCCCTGGTGCCCACGATAGGCTCACTGAGCTTGGCGTCGTACCTCGTGAGAAGCCCCACACTGGGCCACCGCTCGAGAAAAACCCCGAAAGTCCCCCGTCATCCGAGATGAGGGCCTTCGTTTCCCCCATGTCCTAGAGCGCAATCCCGATTCCACTTTCCAAACTCCACAGGAGGAATGGCTCCTTTTAGACCACTCTGTGGGCTCCAACAAATACCCGTCACTGCTCCAGAGGAGAATGGAGGACTTTGCTTCCACTCGCGAACAGGCATGACTCCCTGGGTCAGTCTGGAATGCACCTCGAGATCTGTGTCGCCCCTGGAGAGAACACTGGCTTCTGGACACAAGCCTAGATGGTCTATTTGCCCTGCAGTCACTCAGAGAGCAATCCCCAGCTTTCCTTCGCAACTCGAATGGAAGATTGGACTTCCCTGGCCAACACAAGAGGCATCCTGAATTCGCCCGGTAACTCGAGAATCCCGCCGCAACTCGAGAAAAACCACGTGGTTCCCCGTCATTGCAAGATGATCCCTTTCCCGCTACAGCGTCTCAGGACAAGTCCCACGTTAAGAAATGGGAGTCGAAAAGGTACTTGGCACGCTTGATGCGACCCACAAGTTCCGGGACATACCGGTCTCCCTCGGAGGAACACCGAGGTTTTCCGCACCCACTTCCTCTGAGCCCCTTCTACCCTCTTGATCTCGACAGGAGGGTCGACTCCTCTGCTTTGTCTGGAAGGGGTTGCCGACCTTCCGGTTGCACCTCAGGATGAGGCCGGTCTCACGACGAAATTCACAGACGTGGCCTCGTGGGTAGTTCCACATTCCGAAGGACTGTGATTTCCCGGTCCCCTCTTGATATGAACCCGATGCCGCACACCTCTTCGAACTCCACCCTGTGAATGAAGTCCAACACGAAGGGGCAGTGACTCGCCATGCATCGTCCAAGAAAAACCCAGGTTCCAAATACAGCTCGACAATGGCCTTCACCACGTGACACCTCCAGAGGCAAGCGGAGTTCCATGCCTCACCCAAGACGAGCCTGACTTCCTTCCCCAGTCTGCAGGGACCCTGCCATCGGAGTCTGAAATCAGAGGAACCCTGAGGTTCCTGCCTCAACTGGAGATGAGGCCCTCTTGCAATGCACCAAACCCAGTAGAGTCCCGAGAGGCCCCTCCCACCTCCAGTTTCCCTGACTTCTCAGAGCCACCATGAGCAGCCTCCTGAGGTCACCTGCACAAGTCGAAGGAACCCATGCTTCCCTGCCTCAACCCGAGCAAGACCTCGAGAGACCTTCTTCAACACGTCTCAAGGCCAGATTCCCTCACCATGACTCAAGAGCAATGACGAGCTCCCCCTCGCCACTCGCATGGAGATCCGACTTCCCTGGCGCCCCACCAGAGGCTCACTGACCTCGCCATCGTACCTCGTGAGAAACCGCACACTGGGGCCGCCGCTCGAGAAAAACCCGGATACTCGCCCGTCATCGCGAGACGAGGGCCTTCGTCTCCTGCATGGCCTACAGACCAATCTCGTGACCTCTCTCCAAACGCCTCAGGAGGCTTGACTCCCTTTAGTCCACTCAGTGAGATCCAAGAGATACCCGTCGCGACTCGAGAGCAGATCGGGGTTCATTGCTTCCACTCGAGATGAATGCCTGTCTCCCCGGGTGGGTCTGGAATGCAACCCCGAGATCCCTGTCGACCCTGGAAAGGAACGTGACTTCTGGACACAAGCCTAGATGAGGTCTATTTGCCCTGCAGTCACTCGAGATCAATCCCCAGCTTTCCTTCGCAACTCGAATGGAAGATTGGACTTCCCTGGGCCAACACAAGAGGCATCCTGAATTCCCCGTCGTAACTCGAGAATCCCGCCGCAACTCGAGAAAAACCACGTGGTTCCCCAGTCATCGCAAGATGAAACCCTTTCCCGCTACAGCATCTCAGGAGAAGTCCCACGTTAAGAATTGGAGGTCCATACGGTACTTGGCACCCTTGATGCGACCCACAAA
>NW_020190451.1:0-24696 GCF_002263795.3 Bos taurus
GACCTTAGGAGCAATACTCAAAGAGCTGAGCAGAACACGAACCACGCAATCAGCAGGCATAAGCATGGAGCTCAGCAGTGACGAATCATTTGGCTGCTCAACTGGCAATAATCAAGCACGTGACCAGGCAGGAATCACGCAGCTCAGCTGGCAATTGTCATGCAGATGAGCCGGCAGGAATCACGCAGCTCAGCAGGCCTGATCACGTACTCTGCAGCACTGATCACGTGGCTGATCAAGTCCAGATCACGTGACTGGAGCATGCACTGATCACTGTGGCTATCATGGACTGATGTCGTGACTGCCCATGCACTGATGACGTGGCTGATCAGGCACTGATCACATGGCTCATCATGCACTGATCACGTGTTTATCAGGCAATGATCAGTGACTGACAGGCGCTTGATTCATGGGACTGTGCACACACTGATCACGTGGCTATCATGCACTGATGACGTGACTGCGTCATGCACTGATGCGTGGCTGTTTCGGCACTGATCACGTGTTTATCAGGCAGTGATCAGTGACTGACAGGCGCTGATCGGGGACTGTGCACGCACTGATCAGGTGGCTGATCAGGAACTGACCACCTGACCGCGCATGCAGTGATCAGTGGCTGGTCGTTCACTGTCACGTGTTTTATCATACGGTGATCACGTGACTGAGAGGCGCTGATCATGGGACTGTGCACGCACTGATCACGTGCCTGTCATGCACTGATCACGTGACTGCGCATTGCACTGATGCGTGGCTGTTCGGTGCAACTGAATCACGTGTTCTCAGGCTCCTAAGGTCCATGTTCGGTCGCCACCTGCGGGGACCAGCCCCAACTGATCCAGGGTATTCGAAGGAGAGATGGCCTAGGCGACTATTTATATGCTAATCAGAGATGTCAAGAATAATAGTATGAGGAGAGCTCAGTAGGAAAATTCGGTGGAGAAAAGAGACTGAGTAGCTTGGTTTACGCGGAAGACCAATCAAACGTCAAGACAAGAAGTTTGCACCACTTACGTAGGCCGCAGGCGCCCTCTCGAATAGCGAAAGGTGCCTCACCCTAGACACCTTCTCGAGTGGGTCTTAGCAGCCCAGGCATAATTAGTAAGCGTGGTGGGTTCCGCGCTCCAGATGGAGACTCAGCTGGAAGTTAAAGGGAAGAATGACAAGGAACTTTATGAATTGGAGCTGTAAGTTAACTCTTTGACAGAGAGAGGGAGATGGTGGTGGGGGACAGCCCCCAGTGAAATCAGAGGTGAGAGCACAAAGCAATACAGTACGCAGACTCCGGTTTTTTTTGGGGGGAGATGCTCGAGAATATCCGGGTGGACCCCTGAGGCTCGATCCCGCATTTGCGTATGCCGAGCCTCCTTCCTCATGACCTTTGTCCAGGGTGGAATGCCTCCCCGGCTCCCGGCACATGATCAGTGCATTCTCAGCCACGTGATCACTGACGGCACAGTCACGTGATCAGCACCTCTCTGTCACGTGATCACCGTACGATAAACACGTGATCAGTGAACGACCAGCCACGTGATCACTGCATGCGCGGTCAGGTGGTCAGTTCCTGATCAGCCACCTGATCAGTGCGTGCACAGTCCCCTGATCAGCGCCTGTCAGTCACTGATCACTGCCTGATAAACACGTGATCAGTGCCCGAACAGCCACGTCATCAGTGCATGCGCAGTCACGTCATCAGTGCATGATAGCCAAGTGATCAATGCGTGCACAGTCCCATGATCAGCGCCTGTCAGTCACTGATCATTGCCTGATAAACACGTGATCAGTGCATGATGAGCCACGTGATCAGTGCATGATCAATTACGTGATCAGTGCATGATCAGTCAGGTGACCAGTACATGGTTGCTAGGTGATCGTTGCATGATCAGCCACGTGAGCAGAGCATGATAGCCACGTGAACAGTGCATGATCAGTCACGTTATCAGTACATGATCAGTCACGTGAACAGTGCATGATCATTTACGTGATCTTTGCATGATCAGTCACGTGACCAGTACATGGTAGCTACGTGATCATTCCATGACGAGCCAAGTGAGCAGTGCATGATAGCCACGTGATGTGTGCATGATCAGTTACGTGAGCAGAGTATGATCAGCCACGTGTTCAGTGCATGAGTGCCACGTGATCGGTGCATGATATGTCATGTGACAGGTGTGTGATCAGCCACGTAAACAGTGCAAGTTCAGCCACGTGATCAGTGCATGATCAGTTACGGGAGCAGTGTATGATCAGCCACGTGATCAGTGCATGGTCAGACACGTGAACAGTGTATGATCAGCCACGTGATCAGTGCATTATATCCAAGTGATCAGTGCATGATCATCACGTGATCAGTGTATGATCAGCCACGTGAACAGTGCATGCTCAGTCTCGTGATCAGGGACTGATGAGCTGCGTGATTACTGTCTGCTCATCTGTTTGACAATTGCCAGCTTAGCTGCACGATTCCTGCCTGTCATCTGCTTGACAATTGCCAGCTGTGCTGCGTAATTCCTGCCTGCTCAGCTGCTTGATTATTGCCAGCTGAGCAGCATGATTCCTCACAGCTGAGTTCCATGATTATTGCCTGCTGACTGTTTGATTCGTGCCTACTCAGCTCTTTGTTTATTGCCTCCAGAGGCACATGATCAGTGTATGATTGCAAACATGATCAGCGCATGATCAGTCACATGATCAGCGCCATTAAGTCACGTGATCACTACATGATAGTCATGTGATGAGTCCATGCTCAGTCACGGTGTCAGTGCATGATCAGCCACGTGATCAGTGCATGATCTGTCACAAGATTAGTGTATTATCATCCACGTGATCAGTGCATGGGCAATCATGTGATCAGTGCATGATATAGACGTGAACAGTGCATGATCAGTCTCGTGATCAGTGCATGATAGCCACGTGATCAGTGCATGATCAGTCACCTGATGGGTGTATGATCATTCACGTGACCTGTACATGGTAGCTACATGATCATTGCATGATCAGCCAGGTGAGTAGTGCATGATAGCCACGTGATCACTGTATGATCAGTCACATGATCAGTGCATGATCAGTCAGGTGACCAGTACATGGTAGCTGCGTGATCATCGCATGACCAGCCATGTGAGCAGTGCATAATAGCCACGTGATAAGTGCATGATCAGACACGAGATCAGTGCATGATCAGCCACGTGATCAGTGCATGACCAGGCAGGTGATCATTGTATGTCCAGCCAAGTGATCAGTGCATGATCAGCAACATGATCAGTGCATGATCAACTACGTGATAAGTGCATGATCAGTCACGTGACCAGTATATGGTAGCTACGTGATCATTGCCAGATCAGCCACGTGAGCAGTGAATGATAGCCACGTGATCAGTGCATGATCAGCCATGTGGTCAGTGCATGGTCAGTCACGTGATCAGTGCATGATCATACACGTGATCAGTGCATGTGGGGTCATGTAGTCAATGCATTATAGCGCCGTGATCAGTGCACGATCAGTCCCGTGATGAGTATATGATCAGCCAAGTGATCAATGCAAGATAGCTACGTGATCAGTGCATGATCAGTCACATGATCAGTGCATGATCAGTCACGTGATAGGTGTGTGGTCAGCCATGTGAACAGTGCATGCTCAGTCACGTGATCAGGGCCTGCTGAGCTGCGTGATTACTGTCTGCTCATCTGCTTGACAATTGCCAGCTGAGCTGCACGATTCCTGCCTGTCATCTGCTTGACAATTGCCAGCTGTGCTGCGTAATTCCTGCCTGCTCAGCCGCTTGATTATTGCCAGCTGAGCAGCATGATTCCTCACAGCTGAGTTCCATGATTATTGCCTGCTGACTGTATGATTCGTGCCTACTCAGCTCTTTGTTTATTGTCTCCAGAGGCACATGATCAGTGTATGATAGCAAACATGATCAGCGCATGATCAGTCACATGATCAGCGCCATTAAGTCACGTGATCACTACATGATAGTCATGTGATCAGTCCATGCTCAGTCACCGTATCAGTGCATGATCAGCCACGTGATCAGTGCATGATCTGTCACAAGATTAGTGTATGATCACCCACGTGATCAGTGCATGGGCAGTCATGTGATCAGTGCATGATATAGACGTGAACAGTGCATGATCATTCTCGTGATCAGTGCATGATAGTCACGTATTCAGTGCATGATCAGTCATGTAATCTGTGCATGACAAGGCACGTGATCAGTGTATGACCAGCCAAGTGATCAATGTATGACAGCCACGTGATCAGTGCATGATCAGTCACGTGATCAGTGCATGATCTGTCACATGATTAGTGTATGATCATCCACGTGATCAGTGCATGGGCAGTCATGTGATCAGTGCATGATTAGACGTGATCAGTGCATGATCAGTCTCGTGGTCAGTGCATGATAGCCACGTGATCAGTGCATGATCAGTCACCTGATGGGTGTATGATCATTCACGTGACCGGTACATGGTAGCTATATGATCAGTGTATGACCAGCCATGTGATAAGTGCATGATAGCCACGTGATCAGTGCATGATCAATTACGTCATCAGTGAATGATCAGGCACATGATCAGTGCATGATCAATTACGTCATCAGTGCATGATCAGTCCCTTGACCAGTACATGGTACCTGCGTGATCAGTGTATGACCAGCCAAGTGATCAGTGCATGATAGCCACGTGATCAGTGCATGATCTGTCACGTGATCACTGCATGATCAGTCACGTGATCAGTGCATGATCAGCCACATGATCAGTGCATGTTCAATTACGTCATCAGTGCATGATCAGTCACGTGACCAGTACATGGTAGCTGGGTGATCATTGCATGATCAGCCAAGTTAGCAGTGCATGATAGCTGCGTGAACAGTGCATGATCAGTCACGTGATCAGTGCATGATTATTCACGGGTTCAGTGCATGATCAATTACGTGATCAGTGCATGATCAGTCACGTGTCCAGTACATGGTAGCTACCTGATCATTGCATGATCAGCCACGTGATCAGTGCATGATAGCCACGTGATCAGTGCATGATCAGTCATGTGATACGTGTGTGATCAGCCACGTGATCAGTGCATGATGTCCACGTGATCAGTGAATGATAGCCACGTGATTAGTGCATGATAGCCACGTGATCAGTGCATGATCAGTCACGTGATACGTGTGTGATCAGCCACGTGATCAGTGCATGATGAGTCAGGTGATCAGTGCATAATCAGTCACGTGATCCGTGCATGGTCAGTCACGAGATCAGTGCATGATCATCCACGTGATCAGTGCATGTGGAGTCATGTAGTCAATGCATGATAGCGCCTTAATCAGTGCACGATCAGTCCCGGGATGAGTGTATGATCAGCCAAGTGATCAGTGCAAGATAGCTACGTGATCAGTGCATGATCAGTCACATGAGCAGTGCATGATCAGCCACGTCATCAGTGCATGGTCAGACACGTGAACAGTGTATGATCAGCCACGTGATCAGTGCTGATATCCACGTGATCAGTGCAGGATAGCCACGTGATCACTTCATGATTAGTCACGTGATCTGTACATGATCAGTCACGTGATACGTGTGTGATCAGCCACCGGATCAGTGCGTGATGAGCCACGTGATCAGTGCAGGATCAATTACGTGATCAGTGCATGACCAGTCACGAGACCAGTACATGGTTGCTATGTGATCGTTGCATGATCAGCCACGTGAGCAGAGCATGATAGCCACGTGATGAGTGCATTATCAGTCACGTGATCAGTACATGATCAGTCACGTGAACAGTGCATGATCATTTACGTGATCTGTGCATGATCAGTCACGTGACCAGTATATGGTAGCTTCGTGATCATTCCATGATGAACCACGTGAGCAGTGCATGATAGCCAGGTGATGTGTGCATGATGAGTTACGTGAGCAGAGTATGATCAGCCACGTGATCAGTGCATGAGTGCCACGTGATCAGTGCATGATATGTCACGTGACAGGTGTGTGATCAGCCTCGTGAACAGTGCATGTTCAGCCACGTATTCAGTGCATGATAGCCATGTGATCAGTGCATTATGAGTCAGGTGATCAGTGCATAATCAGTCACGTGATCCGTGCATGGTCAGTCACGAGATCAGTGCATGATCATCCACGTGATCAGTGCATGTGGAGTCATGTAGTCAATGCATGATAGCGCCGTAATCAGTGCACGATCAGTCCCGGGATGAGTGTATGATCAGCCAAGTGATCAGTGCAAGATAGCTACGTGATCAGTGCATGATCAGTCACATGATCAGTGCATGATCAGCCACGTCATCAGTGCATGATCAGCCATGTGATCAGTGCAGGACCAGGCAGGTGATCAGTGTATGTCCAGCCAAGTGATCAGTGCATGATCATCCACGTGATCAGTGCATGTGGAGTCATGTAGTCAATGCATGATAGCGCCGTAATCAGTGCATGATCAGTCCCGGGATGAGTGTATGATCAGTCACGTGACCAGTACATGGTAGCTACATGATCATTGCCAGATCATCCACGTGAGCAGTGCATGATAGCCACGTGATCAGTGCATGATCAGCCATGTGATCAGTGCATGATCAGTCACGTGATCAGTGCATGACCAGCCACGTGATCAGTGCAGGACCAGGCAGGTGAACAGTGTATGTCCAGCCAAGTGATCAGTGCATGATAGCCACGTGATCAGTGCATGATCAGTCACGTGATGAGTGCATGATCAGTCAGGTGATCAGTGTATGATCAGCCACTTGATCAGTGCATGATCACCCACATGATCAGTCCATGATCAACTACGTGATCAGTGCATGATCAGTCACGTGACCAGTACATGGTAGCTACGTGATCATTGCCAGATCAGCCACGTGAGCAGTGCATGATAGCCACGTGATCAGTGCATGATCAGCCATGTGATCAGTGCATGATCAGTCAAGTGATCAGTGCATGGTCAGTCACGTGATCAGTGCATGATCATCCACGTGATCAGTTCATATGGAGTCATGTAGTCAATGCATGATAGCGCCGTGATCAGTGCACGATCAGTCCCGTGATGAGTGTATGATCAGCCAAGTGATCAGTGCAAGATAGCTACGTGATCAGTGCATGATCAGTCACATGATCAGTGCATGATCAGTCACGTGACAGGTGTGTGATCAGCCACGGGAACAGTGCATGTTCAGCCACGTTTTCAGTGCATGATAGCCACGTGATCAGTGCATGATCAGTTACGTGAGCAGTGTATGATCAGCCACGTGATCAGTGCATGGTCAGACACGTGAACAGTGTATGATCAGCCACGTGATCAGTGCATGATATCCATGTGATCAGTGCATGATCAATCACGTGATCAGTGTATGATCAGCCACGTGAACAGTGCATGCTCAGTCACGTGATCCGGGCCTGCTGAGCTGCGTGATTAGTGTCTGCTCATCTGCTTGACAATTGCCAGCTGAGCTGCACGATTCCTGCCTGTCATCTGCTTGACAATTGCCAGCTGTGCTGTGTAATTCCTGCCTGCTCAGCTGCTTGATTATTGCCAGCTGAGCAGCATGATTCCTCACAGCTGAGTTCCATGATTATTGCCTGCTGACTGTTTGATTCGTGCCTACTCAGCTCTTTGTTTATTGCCTCCAGAGGCACATGATCAGTGTATGATAGCAAACATGCTCAGCGCATGATCAGTCACATGGTCAGCGCCATTAAGTCACGTGATCACTACATGATAGTCATGTGATCAGTCCATGCTCAGTCACGGTATCAGTGCATGATCAGCCACGTGATCAGTGCATGATAGCCACGTGATCATTGCATGATAGCCACGTGATCAGTGCATGAACAGGCAGGTGATCAGTGTATGATCAGCCACGTGAACAGTGCATGATAGCCACGTGATCAGTGCATGATCAGTCACCTGATGGGTGTATGATCCGTGACGTGACCGGTACATGGTAGCTACATGATCATTGCATGATCAGCCACGTGAGTAGAGCATTATAGCCACGTGATCAGTGCATGATCAGTGACGTGATGAGTGCATGATCAGTCATGTAATCTGTGCATGACCAGGCATGTGATCAGTGTATGACCAGCCATTTGATCAGTGCATGATAGCCACGTGATAGTGCATGATCAGTCACGTGATCAGTACATGATAAGTCACGTGAACAGTGCGTGATCATTTATGTGATCTGTGCATGATCAGTCACGTGACCAGTATATGGTAGCTACGTGATCATTCCATGACGAGCCACGTGAGCAGTGCATGATAGAAACGTGATGTGTGCATGATGAGTTACGTGAGCAGAGTATGATCAGCCACGTGATCAGTGCATGATCTGTCACTTGATTAGTGTACGATCATCCACGTGATCAGTGCATGGGCAGTCATGTGATCAGTGCATGATATAGACGTGATCAGTGCATGATCAGTCTCGTGATCAGTGCATGATAGCCACGTGATCAGTGCATGATCAGTCACCTGATGGGTGTATGATCATTCACGTGACCTGTACATGGTAGCTACATGATCATTGCATGATCAGCCACGTGAGTAGTGCACGATAGCCACGTGATCAATGCATGATCAGCCACGTGAGCAGTGCATGATAGCCACGTGATCAGTGCATGATCAGACACGAGATCAGTGCATGATCAGTCACGTGATCAGTGCATGATCAGCCACGTGATCAGTGCATGACCAGGCACGTGATCACTGCATGATCAGTCACGTGATCAGTGTATGATCAGCCACGTTATCAGTGCATGATCAACCACATGATCAGTGCATGATCAATTACGTTATCAGTGCATGATCA
This sequence comes from Bos taurus, assembly GCF_002263795.3. Lineage (NCBI taxonomy): Eukaryota > Metazoa > Chordata > Mammalia > Artiodactyla > Bovidae > Bos > Bos taurus. Next base: position 8,816 of record NW_020190451.1, read on the forward strand.
GTCACGTGACCAGTACATGGTATCTACGTGATCATTGCCAGATCAGCCACCTGAGCAGTGCATGATAGCCACGTGATCAGTGCATGATCAGCCAGGTGATCACTACATGATAGCTACGTAATCAGTTCATGATTAGTCACCTGATCTGTGCATGACCAGGCAGGTGATCAGTGTATGATCAGCAACGTTAACAGTGCAATATAGCCACGTGAACAGTGCATGAGCAGTCACCTGATGGGTGTATGATCGGTCACGTGACCGGTACATGGTAGCTTCATGATCATTGCATGATCAGCCACGTGATCAGTGCATGATAGCCACTTGATCAAGGCATGATCAGTCACGTGACAGGTGCATGATCAGTCACGTGATCAGTGCATGATAGCCACGTGATCAGTGCATAATCAGTTACGTGAGCAGTGTATGATCAGCCACGTGATCAGTGCATGGTCAGACACGTGAACAGTGTATGATCAGCCACGTGATCAGTGCATAATCAGTTACGTGAGCAGTGTATGATCAGCCACGTGATCAGTGCATGATAGCTACGTGATCAGTGCATGATGAGTCTCGTGAAGAGTGCATGATCAGTCACGTGATCAGTGTATGATCAGCCACTTGATCAGTGCATGGTCAATTACGTGATCAGTGCATGATCAGTCATGTGACCAGTACATGGTAGCTATGTGAACATTGTATGGTCAGCCACGTAAGCAGTGCATGATAGGTACGTGATCAGTGCATGATCAATCACGTGATCAGTACATGATCAGTCACATGATCAGTGCATGATCAATTACGTTACCATTGCATGATCAGTCACGTGACCAGTACATGTAAGCTACGTGATCATTGCAGGATCAGCCACGTGAGCACTGCATGATAGACACGTGATCAGTGCATGATCAGCTACGTGAGCAGTGTATGATGAGCCACATGATCAGTGCATGATCAGACACGTGAACAGTGTATGATCAGCCACGTGATCAGCATGATACCTGCGTGATCAGTTCATGATTAGTCACGTGATCTGTGCATGACAGGCACGTAATCAGTGCATGATATCCACGTGATCAGTGAATTATAGCCCCGTGATCAGTTCATCATTAGTCATGTGATCTGTGCATGACCAGGAACTTGAACAGTGTATGTTCAGCCTCGTGATCAGTGCATTATAGCCACCTGATAAGTTCATGATTAGTCACGTGATCTGTGCATGAACAGGCACGTGAAAAGTGTATGATCAGCCACGTACTCAGGGCATTATAGCCACGTGATCAGTGCATGATCAGTCAAGTGATCAGTGCGTGAACAGTCACGTGATCAGTGCATGATGAGCCACGTGATCAGTGCTGGATCAATTACATGATCAGTGCATGATCAGTCAGGTGACCAGTACATGGTTGCTACGTGATCATTGCATGATCACCCACGTGAGGAGAGCATGATAGCCACGTGGTCAGTGCATGATAAGTCACGTGATCATTACATGAACAGTCACGGGAACAGTGCATGATCATTTACGTGATCTGTGCATGCTCAGTCTCGTGACCAGTATATGGTAGCTACGTGATCATTGCATGACCAGCCACGTGAGCAGTGCATGATCAGCCACATGATCAGTGCATGAGCAGGCACATGATCAGTGTATGACCAGCCAAATGATCAGTGCATGATAGCCAGGTGATCAGTGCATGATAGCCACGTGATCAGTGCATGATAGCCACGTGATCAGTGCATGTTATCCACGTGATCAGTGCAGGATAGCCACGTGATCACTTCATGATTATTTACGTGATCTGTACATGATCAGTCACGTGATACGTGTGTGATCAGCCACCGGATCAGTGCGTGATGAGCAATGTGCTCAGTGCAGGATCAATTACGTGATCAGTGCATGATCAGTCACGTGACCAGTACATTGTTGCTACGTGATCCTTGCATGATCAGCCACGTGAGCAGAGCATGATAGCCACGTGATCAGTGCATGATCAGTCACGTGATCAGAGCCATTAAGTCACGTGATCACTACATGATAGTCATGTGATCAGTCCATGCTCAGTCACGGTATCAGTGCATGATCAGCCACGTGATCAGTGCATGATCAGCCAGATGATCATTTCATGATAGCTATGTGATCAGTTCATGATTTGTCACGTGATCTGTGCATGACCAGGCAGGTGATCAGTGTATGATCAGCGACATGATCAGTGCATGATCCGTCACCTAATGGGTGTATGATCAGTCACCTGACCGGTACATGGTAGCTACATGATCACTGCGTGATCAGCCACGTGAGTAGTCCATAATAGCCACGTGATCAGTGCATGATCAATTACGTGTTCAGTGCATGATACGTCATGTAATCTGTGCATGACCAGGCACGTGATCAGTGTATGACCAGCCAAGTGATCAGTGCATGATAGCCACGTGATCAGTGGATGATCAGCCACGTGATCAGTGCATGAATAGCCACATGATCAGTGCATGATCAATTACGTGATCAGTGCATGATCAGTCACCTGATGGGTGTATGATCATTCACGTGACCTGTACATGGTAGCTACATGATCATTGCATGATCAGCCACGTGAGTAGTGCACGATAGCCACGTGATAACTGCATGATCAGTCACGTGATCAGTGCATGATCAGTCATGTGACCAGTACATGGTAGCTGCATGATCATTGCATGATCAGCCACGTGAGCAGTGCATGATCATTCACGTGATAGGTGTGTGATCAGCGACGTGAACAGTGCATGCTCAGTCACATGATCAGGGCGTGCTGAGCTGCGTGATTAGTGTCTGCTCATCTGCTTGACAATTGCCAGCTGAGCTGTACGATTCCTGCCTGTCATCTCCTTGACAATTGCCACCTGTGCTGCATAATTCCTGCCTGCTCATCTACTTGATTATTGCCAGCTGAGCAGCATGATTTCTCAGAGCTGAGTTCCATGATTATAGCCTGCTGACTGATTCCTGCCTACTCAGCTCTATGTTCATTGCCTCCAGAGGCACATGATCAGTGTGTGACACCAAACATGATCAGCACATGATCAGTCACATGAATGCATGATAAGCCAGGTGGTCAGTGCATGGTCAATTATGTGATCAGTGCATGATCAGTCATGTGACCAGTACATGGTAGCTGCGTGATCATTGCATGATCAGCCACGTGAGCAGTGCATGATAGCCACGTGATCAGTGCATGATCAGTCACGTGATCTGTGCATGATCAGTCACGTGACTGTGCATGATCAGTCACGTGATCAGTGCATGATCAGTCACGTAACCAGTGCATGGTAGACACGTGATTATTGCATGATCAGCCACGTGATCAGTGAATGATAGCCACGTGATCAGTGCATGATAGCCACGTGATCAGTGCATGATCAGTCACGTGATACGTGTGTGATCAGCCACGTGATCCGTGCATGATATCCACGTGATCAGTGCAGGATAGCCACGTGATCACTTCATGATTATTCACGTGATCTGTACATCATCAGTCACGTGAACAGTGCATGATCAGTCATGAGATCAGTGTATGACCAGCTAAGTGATCAGTGCATGATAGCCACGTGATCAGTGCATGATCAGTCACGTGATCAGTGTATGATCAGCCACGTGATCAGTGCATGATCAGCCAAATGATAAGTGCATGATCAATTGCGTGATCAGTGCATGATCAGCCACGTGATCAGTGCATGATAGCCACGTGATCAGTGCATGATAGCCACGTGATCAGTGCATGATCAGTCACGTGATACGTGTGTGATCAGCCACGTGATCCGTGCATGATATCCACGTGATCAGTGCAGGATAGCCACGTGATCACTTCATGATTATTCACGTGATCTGTACATCATCAGTCACGTGAACAGTGCATGATCAGTCATGAGATCAGTGTATGACCAGCTAAGTGATCAGTGCATGATCAGTCACGTGATCAGTGTATGATCAGCCACGTGATCAGTGCATGATCAGCCAAATGATAAGTGCATGATCAATTGCGTGATCAGTGCATGATCAGCCACGTGATCAGTGCATGATAGCCACGTGATCAGTGCATGATAGCCACGTGATCAGTGCATGATCAGTCACGTGATACGTGTGTGATCAGCCACGTGATCAGTGCATGATATCCACGTGATCAGTGCAGGATAGCCACGTGATCACTTCATGATTATTCACGTGATCTGTACATCATCAGTCACGTGAACTGTGCATGATCAGTCATGAGATCAGTGTATGACCAGCTAAGTGATCAGTGCATGATAGCCACGTGATCAGTGCATGATCAGTCACGTGATTAGTGTATGATCAGCCACGTGATCAGTGCATGATCAGCCAAATGATAAGTGCATGATCAATTGCGTGATCAGTGCATGATCAGCCACGTGATCAGTGCATGATCAGTTACGTGATCAGTACATGATCAGTCTCGTGAACAGTGCATGATCATTGATGTGATCTGTGCATGATCAGTCACATGACCAGTATATGGTAGCTACGTGATCATTCCGTGACGAGCCACGTGACCAGTGCATGATAGAAACGTGATGTGTGCATGATGAGTTACGTGAGCAGAATATGATCAGCCACGTGATCAGTGCATGCGTGCCACGTGATCAGTGCATGATATGTCACGTGACAGGTGTGTGATCAGCCACGTGTACAGTGCATATTCAGCCACGTATTCAGTGCATGATAGCCACGTGATCAGTGCATGATCAGTTACGTGAGCAGTGTATGATCAGCCACGTGATCAGTGCATGGTCAGACACGTGAACAGTGTATGATCAGCCCCGTGATCAGTGCATGATATCCATGTGATCAGTGCATGATCAATCACGTGATCAGTGTATGATCAGCCACGTGATCAGTGCATGATCAGTTACGTGAGCAGTGTATGATCAGCCACGTAATCAGTGCATGGTCAGACACGTGAACAGTGTATGATCAGCCACGTGATCAGTGCATGATATCCACGTGATCAGTGCAGGATAGCCACGTGATCGCTTCATGATTAGTCACGTGATCTGTACATGATCAGTCACGTGATACGTGTGTGATCAGCAACCGGATCAGTGCGTTATGAGCCACGTGATCAGTGCAGGATCAATTACGTGATCAGTGCATGATCAGTCACGAGACCAGTACATTGTTGCTACGTGATCGTTGCATGATCAGCCACGTGAGCAGAGCATGATAGCCACGTGATCAGTGCATGATCAGTCACATGATCAGTGCATGATCAGCCACGTTATCAGTGCATGATAGCCACGTGAGCAGTGCATACAATTACATGATCAGTGCATGCGCAATCACGTGATCTGTGCATGATCATTCACGTGATAGGTGTGTGATCAGCGACGTGAACAGTGCATGCTCAGTCACGTGATCAGGGCCTGCTGAGCTGCGTGATTATTGTCTGCTCATCTGCTTGACAATTGCCAGCTGAGCTGTACGATTCCTGCCTGTCATCTCCTTGACAATTGCCATCTGTGCTGCATAATTCCTGCCTGCTCATCTACTTGATTATTGCCAGCTGAGCAGCATGATTTTTCAGAAATGAGTTCCATGATTATTGCCTACTGATTCCTGCCTACTCAGCTCTTTGTTCATTGCCTCCAGAGGCACATGATCAGTGTATGACACCAAACATGATCAGCCCATGACGAATCACATAATCAATGCATGATAGCCACGTGATCAGTGCATGATCTGTCACATGATCAGTGTATGATCATGCGAGTGATCAGTGCATGGGCTGTCATGTGATCAGTGCATGATATAGACGTGATCAGTGCATGATCAGTCTCGTGATCAGTGTATGATCAACCACGTGATCAGTGCACGATAGCCAGGTAATGAGTGCATGATAGCCACGTGATCAGTGCATGATCAGTCACGTGATCAGTGTATGATCAGCCACGTGATCAGTGCATGATCAGGCAAATGATCAGTGCATGATCAATTACGTGATCAGTGCATGATCAGCCACGTGATCAGTGCATGATCAGTCACGTGATCAGTGCATGGTCAGTCAGGAGATCAGTGCATGATCATCCACGTGATCAGTGCATGTGCAGTCATGTAGACAATGCATGATAGCCCCGTGATTAGTGCACGATCAGTCCCGTGATGAGTGTATGATCAGCCAAGTGATCAGTGCAAGATAGCTACGTGATCAGTGCATGATCAGCCACGTCATCAGTGCATGATAGCCACGTGAGCAGTGCATACAATTACGTGATCAGTGCATACGCAATCATGTGATCTGTGCATTAGAGCCACGTGATCAGTGCATGATTATTCACGTGATAGGTGTGTGATCAGCCACGTGAACAGTGCGTGCTCAGTCACGTTATAAGGGCCTGTTGAGCTGCGTGATTACTGTCTGCTCATCTGCTTGACAATTGCCAGCTGAGCTGTACGATTCCTGCCTGTCATCTCCTTGACAATTGCCACCTGTGCTGCATAATTCCTGCCTGCTCATCTACTTGATTACTGCCAGCTGAGCAGCATGATTTCTCAAAGCAGAGTTCCATGATTATAGCCTGCTGACTGATTCCTACCTACTCAGCTCTTTGTTCATTGCCTGCAGATGCACATGATCAGTGTGTGACACCAAACATGATCAGCACATGATCAGTCACATGATCAATGCATGATAAGCCAGGTGATAAGTGCATGATCAATTACGTGATCAGTGCATGATCAGTCATGTGATCAGTACATGGTAGCTGCGTGATCATTGCATGATCAGCCACGTGAGCAGTGCATGATAGCCACGTGATCAGTGCATGATCAGTCACGTGATCAGTGCATGATCAGTCACGTGTTCAGTGCATGATCAGCCACGTGATCAGTGCATGATCAATTATGTGATCAGTGCATTGTCACTCACGGACGAGTATATGGTAGCTACATGATCATTGCATGATCAGCCACGTGATCAGTGCATGATCAATTACGTGATCAGTGCATGATCAGTTACGTGAGCAGTGTATGATCAGCCATGTGATCAGTGCATGGTCAGACACGTGAACAGTGTATGATCAGCCACGTGATCAGTGCATGATATCCAAGTGATCAGTGCATGATCAATCACGTGATCAGTGTATGATCAGCCAGGTGAACAGTGCATGCTCAGTCACGTGATCAGGGCCTGCTGAGCTGCGTGATTCCTGTCTGCTCATCTGCTTGACAATTGCCAGCTGAGCTGCACGATTCCTGCCTGTCATCTGCTTGACAATTGCCAGCTGTGCTGCGTAATTCCTGCCTGTTCAGCTGCTTGAATATTGCCAGCTGAGCAGCATGATTCCTCACACCTGAGTTCCATGATTATTGCCTGCTGACTGTTTGATTCGTGCCTACTCAGCTCTTTGTTTATTGCCTCCAGAGGCACATGATCAGTGTATGATAGCAAACATGATCAGCGCATGATCAGTGACATTAAGTCACGTGATCACTACATGATAGTCATGTGATCAGTCCATGCTCAGTCACGGTATCAGTGCATGATCAGCCACGTGATCAGTGCATGATCTGTCACATGATTAGTGTATGATCATCCACGTGATCAGTGCATGGGCAGTCATGTGATCAGTGCATGATTAGACGTGATCAGTGCATTTTCAGTCTCGTGGTCAGTGCATGATAGCCACGTGATCAGTGCATGATCAGTCACCTGATGGGTGTATGATCATTCACGTGACCGGTACATGGTAGCTATATGATCAGTGTATGACCAGCCATGTGATAAGTGCATGATAGCCACGTGGTCAGTGCATGATCAGCCACGTGATCAGTGCATGATCAGCCACATGAACAGTGCACGATCAATTACGTCATCAGTGCATGATCAGTCACGTGACCAGTACATGGAAGTTACGTGATCATTGCATGATCAGCCACGTGATCAGTGCATGATAGCCACGTGATCAGTGCATGATCAGTCAGGTGATCAGTGCAGGATTAATTACGTGATCAGTGCATGATCAGTCACGTGAGCAGTACATGGTTGCTACGTGATCATTGCATGATCAGCCACGTGAGTAGTGCATGATCAGCCACATGATCAGTGCATGATCAATTACATCATCAGTGCATGATCAGTCACGTGACCAGTACATGGTAGCTGCGTGACCAGTGTATGACCAGCCAAGTGATCAGTGCATGATAGCCACGTGATCAGTGCATGATTAGTCATGTGATACGTGTGTGATCAGCCACGTGATCAGTGCATGATATCCACGTGATCAGTGAATGATTGCCACGTGATTAGTGCATGATATCCACGTGATCAGTGCATGATCAGTCACGTAATACGTGTGTGGTCAGCCACTTGATCAGTGCATGATGAGTCAGGTGATCAGTGCAGGATTAATTACGTGATCAGTGCATGATCAGTCACGTGACCAGTACATGGTTGCTACGTGATCATTGCGTGATCAGCCACGTGAGCAGTACATGATAGCCACGTGATCAGTGCATGATCAGTCACGTGACCAGTACATGGTTGCTACGTGATCAGTGCATGATCAGTCACATGATCAGTGCATGATCAGCCACATGATCAGTGCATGATCAATTACGTCATCAATGCATTATCAGTCACGTGACCAGTACATGGTAGCTGCGTGATCAGTGTATGACCAGCCAAGTGATCAGTGCATGATAGCCACGTGATCAGTGCATGATCAGTCATGTGATACATGTGTGATCAGCCACGTGATCAGTGCATGATATCCACGTGATCAGTGAATGATAGCCACGTGATTAGTGCATGATAGCCACGTGATCAGTGCATGATCAGTCACGTGATACGTGTGTGATCAGCCACGTGATCAGTGCATGATGAATCAGGTGATCAGTGCAGGATTAATTACGTGATCAGTGCATGATCAGTCACGTGAGCAGTACATGGTTGCTACGTGATCATTGCATGATCAGCCACGTGAGTAGTGCATGATCAGCCACATGATCAGTGCATGATCAATTACATCATCAGTGCATGATCAGTCACGTGACCAGTGTATGACCAGCCAAGTGATCAGTGCATGATAGCCACGTGATCAGTGCATGATTAGTCAGGTGATCAGTGCAGGATTAATTACGTGATCAGTGCATGATCAGTCACGTGACCAGTACATGGTTGCTACGTGATCATTGCGTGATCAGCCACGTGAGCAGTACATGATAGCCACGTGATCAGTGCATGATCAGTCACGTGAGCAGTACATGATAGCCACATGATCAGTGCATGATCAATTACGTCATCAATGCATGATCAGTCACGTGACCAGTACATGGTTGCTGCGTGATCAGTGTATGACCAGCCAAGTGATCAGTGCATGATAGCCACGTGATCAGTGCATGATCAGTCATGTGATATGTGTGTGATCAGCCACGTGATCAGTGCATGATATCCACGTGATCAGTGAATGATAGCCACGTGATTAGTGCATGATAGCCACGTGATCACTGCATGATCAGTCACGTGATACGGGTGTGGTCAGCCACGTGATCAGTGCATGATGAGTCAGGTGATCAGTGCAGGATTAATTACGTGATCAGTGCATGATCAGTCACGTGACCAGTACATGGTTGCTACGTGATCATTGCATGATAAGCCACGTGAACAGTGCATGATAGCCACGTGGTCAGTGCATGATCAGTCACGTGATCAGTACACGATCAGTCAACTGAACAGTGCATGATCATTTTCGTGATCTGAGCATGATCAGTCACGTGACCAGTATATGGTAGCTACGTGAACATTGCATGACCAGCCAGGTGAGAAGTGCATGATAGCCACGTGATGTGTGCATGATCAGTTACGTGATCAGTGCATGATCAGCCACGTGATCAGTGCCTGATCAGCCAAATGATCAGTGCATGATCAATTACGTGATCAGTGCGTGATCAGCCACGTGATCAGTGCATGATCAGGCACGTGATCAGTGCATGGTCAGTCACGTGAACAGTGCATGATCATCCAGTGATCAGTGCATGTGGAGTCATGTAGACAATGCATGATAGCGCCGTGATCAGTGCACGATCAGTCCCGTGATGAGTGTATGATCAGCCAAGTGATCAGTGCATGATCAGTCATGTGATACGTGTGTGATCAGCCACGTGATCAGTGCATGATGAGTCAGGTGATCAGTGTAGGATTAATTACCTTATCAGTGCATGATCTGTCACGTGACCAGTACATGGTTGCTACGTGATCATTGCATGAGCAGCCACGTGAGCAGTGCATGATAGCCACGTAATCAGTGCATGATAAGTCACGTAATCAGTACATGATCAGTCAACTGAACAGTGCATGATCATTTACGGGATCTGAGCATGATCAGGCACGTGACCAGTATATGGTAGCTACGTGAACATTGCATGACCAGCCAGGTGAGAAGTGCATGATAGCCACGTGATGTGTGCATGATCAGTTACGTGAGCAGAGTATGATCAGCCACGTGATCAGTGCATGAGTGCCACGTGATCAGTGCATGATCAGTCATGTGACAGGTGTGTGGTAAGCCACGTGAACAGTGCATGTTCAGCCACGTGATCAGTGCATGATATCCACGTGATCAGTGCATGATCAGTTACGTGAACAGTGTATGATCAGCCACGTGAGCAGTGCATGGTCAGACACGTGAACAGTGTATGATCAAACACGTGATCAGTGCATGATATCCACGTGATCAGTGCATGATGAGTCTCGTGAACAGTGCATGATCAGTCACGTGATCAGTGCATGATCAGCCACGTGATCAGTGCATGGTCAATCACGGAACCAGTATATGGTAGCTACGTGATCATTGCATGATCAGCCATGTGATCTGTGCATGATAGCCACGTGATCACTGCATGATAGCCACGTGATCAGTGCATGATCAGTCACGTGATCAGTGCATGATCAGCCACGTCATCAGTGCATGACGAGGCATGTGATCAGTATGACCAGCCAAGTGATCAGTGCACGATAGCCACATGCTCAGTGCATGATCAGTCACGTGATCAGTGAATGATCAGTCACGTGATCAGTGCATGATAGCTACGTGATCAGTGCATGATAGCCACGTGATAAGTGCATGAGAGCCACGTGATCAGTGCATGATCAGTCACGTGATACATGTGTGATCAGCCACGTGATCAGTGCATGATGAGCCACGTGATCAGTGCAGGATCAATTACGTGATCAGTGCATGATCAGTCACGTGACCAGTACATGGTTGCTACGTGATCCTTGCATGATCAGCCACGTGAGCAGAGCATGATAGCCACGTGATCAGTGCATGATCAGTCACGTGATCAGTACATGATCAGTCATTTGAACAGTGCATGATCATTGACGTGATCTGTGCATGATCAGTCACCTGATGGGTGTATTACCATTCACGTGACCTGTACATGGTAGCTACATGATCATTGCCTGATCAACCACGTGAGTAGTGCACGATAGCCACGTGATCACTGCATGATCAGTCTCGTGATCAGTGCATGATCAGTCATGTGACCGGTACATGGTAGCTGCGTGATCATCGCATGATCAGCCACGAGAGCAGTGCATGATAGCCACGTGATCAGTGCATGATCAGACACGAGATCAGTGCATGATCAGCCCCGTAATCAGTGCATGACCAGGCAAGTGATCAGTGTATGTCCAGCCAAGTGATCAGTGCATGATAGCCACGTGATCAGTGCATGATAGCCACGTGATCAGTGCATGAGAGCCACGTGATCAGTGCATGATCAGTCACGTGATACATGTGTGATCAGCCACGTGATCAGTGCATGATGAGCCACGTGATCAGTGCATGATCAGTCACGTGATCAGTGTATGATCAGCCACGTGATCAGTGCATGATCAATTACGTGATCAGTGCATGGTAGTCACGTGACCAGTACATGGTAACTACGTGATCATTGCATGATCAGCCATGTGAACCATGCATGATAGCAACGAGATCAGTGCATGATCAGTCACGTGATCAGTGCATGATCAGTCACGTGAACAGTGCATGATAAGTCACCTGATCAGTGTATGATCAATTACGTGAACAGTGCATGATGACTCACGTGACCAGTACATGGTAGCTACGTGATCATTGCATGATCAGCCACGTGAGCAGTGCATGATAGCCGCGTGATCACTGCATGATCTGTCACATGATCAGTGTATGTTTATCCACGTGATCAGTGCATGGGCAGTCAGGTGATCAGTGCATGATACAGACGTGATCAGTGCAAGATCAGTCTCGTGATCAGTGTATGATAAACCACGTGATCAGTGCACGATAGCCAGGTAATGAGTGCACGATAGCCAGATGATCAGTGCATTATCAGTCATGTGATCAGTGTATGATCATCCAGGTGATCAGTGCATGTTGAGTCATGTAATCAATGCATGATAGCGCCGTGATCAGTGCATGATCAGTCCCGTGATGAGTGTATGATCAGCCAAGTGATCAGTGCATGATAGCTACGTGATCAGTGCATGATCAGTCACATGATCAGTGCATGATCAGCCACGTCATCAGTGCATGATAGCCACGTGATAAGTGCATACAATTATGTGATCAGTGCATGCGCAATCACGTGATCAGTGCATGAGAGCCACGTGATAAGTGCATGATCAGTCACCTGATAGGTGTGTGATCATCCACGTGAACAGTGCATGCTCAGTCACGTGATCAGGGCCTGCTGAGCTGCGTGATTACTGTCTGCTCATCTGCTTGACAATTGCCAGCTGAGCTGCAGGATTCCTGCCTGTCATCTCCTTGACATTTGCCACCTGTGCTGCGTAATTCCTGCCTGCTCATCTACTTGATTATTGCCAGCTGAGCAGCATGATTTCTCAGAGCTGAGTTCCATGATTATTGCCTGCTGACTGATTCCTGCCTACTCAGCTCGGTGTTCATTGCCTCCAGAGGCACATGATCAGTGTATGACACCAAACATGATCAGCACATGATGAGTCACATGATCAATGCATGATAAGCCAGATGATCAGTGCATGATCAATTATGTGATCAGTGCATGACCAGTCATGTGACCAGTACATGGTAGCTGCATGATCATTGCATGATCAGCCACATGAGCAGTGCATGATAGCCACGTGATCAGTTCATGATCAGCCACGTGATCAGTGCATGATCAGTCACGTGATCAGTGCATGATCAGCCACGTGATCAGTGCATGATCAGTCACGTGACCAGTACATGGTAGCTACGTGATCATTGCATGATCAGCCACGTGATCATTGCATGATCAGCCAAGTGATCAGTGCATGATAGACACATCGTGATCAGTGTCTGAACCCATATCGAGTTCCCGTGCATCCAGTGCAATGATCAGCCACATGATCAGGTGCATAGACCAGGCACCATGATCAGTGTACGACCATCCAAATGGATACAGTCGCATGATAGCGCACGTGATCAGTGCATTGATCAGTCACAGTGCATCAGTGGCCTAAATGGTCATTCACCTCATCGACGTCATAGTGCACGATCATATGCACGGTGATCAGTGCATGTTGAATCATTGACATGTGTCAAGCTATTTATATGCGCCGCAATCAGTGCTCACGCACCAGTGTCCCGTGATGCAGTGTGTGTCAGTAGCCAACGTACCGAGTGCAAGATAGCTACGTTGATCAGTGCTATGATTCATCATCATATTATCAGTGCATGAATCAGCCAAACGTTCATCCCAGTGCATGCGACTTACCCAGCTGATCCATGCCCATTAACTATTTACGTGATCAGTTTTGGCTATCCCTGCAATCACCTCGTATCTGTGCCAATTGAGAGCCCCCATCCGTGATCAGTGCATGATCAGTCACTGTGACCAGTACATGGTCAAGCTATGTGTTACTCACTTTGCATGACTCAGCCCACTTTGATCTGCGGCTGATGCCACGTTATCAGGTGCATGATCAGTCAGTGTGATTACTGTGTGTGATAACCACAGTGACCAGTGCATGATATCCAGTCGCCATGATAACCACTGATCACGGCATGAGTTAGCCACGTGATCAGTGCATTATCCAGTCCCAGCTTGATGGGTTTTTATTACCCATTCACGTACCCTTTTACTATGTAGTTACTCCCCTTCATGATCATTGCCTGTACATCCAACCCACGTGAGTATGCTTAAGAATAGCCACGTGTGATCACTGCATGATCAGGACTCCTTGTTCTGATCAGTTGCATGACTCAGTTCATGTGACTTGGTACATGGTAGCTGCGTGCATCAGTCGCTTTTTAGATCAGCCTACCTCTGAGAGCACGTGCACTGATAGCCAACGTATCAGTGGCCTGATGATCAGACACATATCAGTGCATGATCAGTCCACGTAATTCAGTGGCATTGAACCAGGCAAGTGTATCAGTGTATGTCCAAGCCATAGCTGCATATGTCCCATGATAGTCCCACGTGGTTCCAGTGCTATGATAGCCTACCGTAGCTATCAGCTCCGCATGTAGAGTCCACTGTGATCAGTGCTTATGATCAGTCACGTGATAATGTGGTTGATCAGCCACTCGTGATCAGTGCATTATGAGCCACGTGATCAGTCGCTATATCAGTAACGTATCTAGTGTATGATTCAAGCCACGTTATCGTCATGATCAATTACGTGTCTAGTGCATCGATATCACTGTCCTAGTACATGGTAAGCTACGTGATCCTTGCAGATCAGCCATGTGAACCGAGATCGATAGCAACGAAAATCAGGCGCTGATCAGTACCGTGATCATTGATGATCCAGGTCACGTGAACTATGTGCCTGAAATTGTCACCATGATCCATTGCTTAATGTAATCAATTTACTTCCCGATGGTGAACCCAGTCGGCATGACACACACCTGACCAGTCTACATCTGTTTAGCTACGTGACTCTATATGCATGACTACGCAACGTGAGCATGCTGCTCAATGATAGCATCCTGATCCGTGTATCACTGCATGATCTTTCACATTGATACAGTTTGCTACCTGTTTATCCATCTTGATCTAGATTGCTCATTGGGCACGTCCAGGTGTTATCAGTGCATATACAGACTGATCAGTGCATAGATCATAGTTCTCGTGGATCAGTGCTATGATTAAACCACTGTAACAGTGCTTACGATTAGCCATGTTTTTCTGTGTTAATCGAGTGCTACGAATACCAGCATATCAAAAGTGCTTCTTATCATCATGATCAGTTATATCTATCCATCGTGATCAGTGCAATTGATCATTGTTATCAATGCGGCCATAGATCTGCGCTGTTATCAGTGCATATCAGTCCCCGTGTGAGTGGTGAGTGGTTATGATCAAGCCAAGTGAATACCAGTGCTGATAGCCCTACGTTATTCATGCATGATCCCAGCACATGATTCAGGTGCCTTATGATCAGCCTATCTCTATCACGTGCCAATGTATAGCCGGTCTAACAGTGTGCAATTTAACCCCAATGTTATATGTGAAATCACAGTGCGAATGCGCAATTATCCACGTCCCGCAATACAAGCATATCGTCCCAGCTAGCGCGCGACGGTAAATAAGTGACTCCTGCGATACCCAGTCAAGCACATGGAATAAGTTGTCGTGTGAATCAATCCCACGGTCGAAACAAGTGAACAGGTGCCACTCCCCTTGCACACAGCTTCACATTCGAGTAGACAAACCATCACCTCACCTCTGCACCATAGTCGCCCGGTCCTAGCCTCCTGCCTCTGAAGAGGAAACCGAGCTTTTCCACTGATTACTGTCTGGCTTCATCCTGCTTGACATATTGCCAGCTGTTTTCCGGCACCCCTCTGAGCCCCATCGTCGCGCGCACACACTAATATCTCACTTCTCTCTCTTCTGT
>NW_020190452.1:0-36630 GCF_002263795.3 Bos taurus
TGATCAGCCACGTGAGTAGTGCATTATAGCCACGTGATCAGTGCATGATCAATCACGTGTTCAGTGCATGATCAGTCATGTAATCTGGCATGACAGGCACAGTGATCAGTGTATGACCAGCCAAGTGATCAGTGCATGATAGCCACGTGATCAGTGCATGATCAGTCAAGTGATCAGTGCAATGATCAGTCACGTGATCAGTGGTGATCAGCCACGTGTCAGTTGCGATGATCAGCCCACGATGGTATCAAGTGCATGATCAATTACGTGATCAGTGCATGATCAGTCACTGATGGGGTGTATGATCAACACGTGACTGTACATGGTAGCTACATGATCATTGCATGATCAGCCATGTGGTAGTGCACGATAGCCACGTGATCACTGCTGATCAGTCACGTGATCAGTGCATGATCAGTTCATGTGACCAGTACATGGTAGCTGCGTGATCATCGCATGATCAGCACGTGAGCAGTGCATGACCAGGCACGCGATCAGTGTATGTCCAGCCAAGTGATCAGTGCATGGTCAGACACGTGAACAGTGTATGATCAGCCACGTGATCAGTGCATGATATCCAAGTGATCAGTGCATGATCAGTTACGTGATCAGTGTATGACAGCCACGTGAACAGTGCATGCTCAGTCACGTGATTTGGGACTGCTGAGCTGCGTGATTACTGTCTGCTCATCTGCTTGACAATTGCCAGCTGAGCTGCATGATTCCTGCCTGTCATCTGCTTGACAATTGCCAGCTGTGCTGTGTAATTCCTGCCTGCTCGGCTGCTTGATTATTGCCAGCTGAGCAGCATGATTCCTCACAGCTGAGTTCCATGATTATTGCCTGCTGACTGTTTGATTCGTGCCTACTCAGCTCTTTGTTTATTGCCCTCCAGAGGCACATGATCAGTGTATGATAGCAAAACATGATCAGCGCATGATCAGTCACATGATCAGAGCCATTAAGTCACGTGATCACTACATGATAGTCATGGGATCAGTCCATGCTCAGTCACGGTATCAGTGCATGATCAGCCACGTGATCAGTGCATGATCAGGCAGGTGATCAATTTCATGATAGCTATGTGATCAGTTCATGATTTGTCCACGTGATCTGTGCATGACCAGGCAGTGATCAGTGTATGATCAGCGACGTGATCAGTGCATGATCCGTCACCTAATGGCTGTATGATCAGTCACCTGACCGGTACATGGTAGCTACATGATCATTGCATGATCAGCCACGTGAGTAGTGCATGATAGCCACGTGATCAGTGCATGATCAATCACGTGTTCAGTGCATGATCAGTCATGTAATCTGTGCATGACCAGGCACGTGATCAGTGTATGACCAGCCAAGTGATCAGTGCATGATAGCCACGTGATCAGTGCATGATCAGTCACGTGATCAGTGCATGATCAGTCACGTGATCAGTGGATGATCAGCCACGTGATCAGTGCATGATCAGCCACATGATCACTGCATGATCAATTACGTGATCAGTGCATGATCAGTCACCTGATGGGTGTATGATCATTCACGTGACCTGTACATGGTAGCTACATGATCATTGCATGATCAGCCACGTGAGTAGTGCATGATAGTCACGTGATCAGTGCATGATCAGTCACGTGATCAGTGGCATGATCAATCATGGTGACCAGTACATGGTAGCTGCGTGATCATCGCATGATCAGCCACGTGAGCAGTGCATGATAGCCACGTGATTCAGTGCATGATCAGACACGAGATCAGTGCATGATCAGTCACGTGATCAGTGCATGATCAGCCACGTGATCAGTGCATGACCAGGCACGTGATCAGTGTATGTCCAGCCAAGTGATCAGTGCATGATAGCCAAGTGATCAGTGCATGATCAGTCACATGTTCAGTGCATGATCAGTCACGTGATAGGTGTGTGATCAGCCACCTGAACAATGCATGCTCAGTCACGTGATCAGGGCCTGCTGAGCTGCGTGATTACTGTCTGCTCATCTGCTTGACAATTTCCAGCTGAGCTGCACGATTCCTGCCTGTCATCTCCTTGACCATTGCCACCTGTGCTGCGTAATTCCTGCCTGCTCATCTACTTGATTATTGCCAGCTGAGCAGCATGATTTCTCAGAGGTGAGTTCCATGATTATAGCCTGCTGACTGATTCCTGCCTACTCAGCTCTATGTTCATTGCCTCCAGAGGCACATGATCAGTGTGTGACACCAAACATGATCAGCACATGATCAGTCACATAATCAATGCATGATAAGCCAGGTGATCAGTGCATGATCAATTACGTGATCAGTGCATGATCAGTCATGTGACCAGTACATGATAGCTGCGAGATCATTGCATGATCAGCCACGTGAGCAGTGCATGATAGCCACGTGATCAGTGCATGATCAGTCACGTGATCTGGGCATGATCAGTCATGTGATCTGTGCATGATCAGTCACGTGATCAGTGCATGATCAATTACCTGATCAGTGCATGATCAGTCACGTGACCAGTGCATGGTAGCTACGTGATCATTGCATGATCAGACACGTGATCAGTGCATGATAGCCACGTGATCAGTGCATGATAGCCACGTGATCAGTTCATGATCAGTCACGTGATACGTTCGTGATCAGCCACGTGATCAGTGCATGGTATCCACGTGATCAGTGCAGGATAGCCACGTGATCAGTGTAGGATAGCCACGTGATCACTTCATGATTAATCACGTGATCTGTACATGATCAGTCACGTGAGCAGTGCATGATCAGTCATGTGATCAGTGTATGACCAGCCACGTGATCAGTGCATGATAGCCACGTGATCAGTGCATGATCATTCACGTGATCCGTGCATGATCAGTCACGTGATCAGTGTATGATCAGCCACGTGATCAGTGCAAGAGTGCCACGTGATCAGTGCATGATATGTCACGTGACAGGTGTGTGGTCTGCCATGTGAACAGTGTATGTTCAGCCACGTATTCAGTGCATGATCAGTTACGTGAGCAGTGTAAGATCAGCCACGTGATCAGTGCATGGTCAGACACGTGAACAGTGTAAGATCAGCCACGTGAACAGTGCATGATATCCAAGTGATCAGTGCATGATCAATCACGTGATCAGTGTATGATCAGCCACGTAACAGTGCATGCTCATTCACGTGATCAGGGCCTGCTGAGCTGCGTGATTCCTGTCTGCTCATCTGCTTGACAATTGCCAGCTGAGCTGCACGATTCCTGCCTGTCATCTGCATGACAATTGCCAGCTGTGCTGCGTAATTCCTGCCTGCTCAGCTGCTTGATTATTGCCAGCTGAGCAGCATGATTCCTCACAGCTGAGTTCCAAGATTATTGCCTGCTGACTGTTTGATTCGTGCCTACTCAGCTCTTTGTTTATTGCCTCCAGAGGCACATGATCAGTGTATGATAGCAAACATGATCAGCGCATGACCAGTCACATGATCAGCGCCATTAAGTCACGTGATCACTACATGATACTCATGTGAGCAGTCCATGCTCAGTCTCGGTATCAGTGCCTGATAGCCACGTGATCAGTGCATGATCAGTCACCTGATGGGTGTATGATCATTCACGTGACCTGTATATGGTAGCTACATGATCATTGCATGTTCAGCCACGTGAGTAGTGCATGATAGCCACGTGATCACTGCATGATCAGTCACGTGATCAGTGCATGATAGCCACTTGATCAGTGCATGACCAGGCACGTGATCAGGGTATGTCCAGCCAGGTGATCAGTGCATGATAGCCAGGTGATCAGTGCATGATCAGTCACATGATCAGTGCATGATCAGTCACGTGACAGGTGTGTGATCAGCCACGTGAACAGTGCATGCTCAGTCACATGATCAGGGCGTGCTGAGCTGCGTGATTACTGTCTGCTCATCTGCTTGACAATTTCCAGCTGAGCTGCACGATTCCTGCCTGTCGTCTCCTTGACCATTGCCACCTGTGCTGCGTAATTCCTGCCTGCTCATCTACTTGATTATTGCCAGCTGAGCAGCATGATTTCTCAGAGGTGAGTTCCATGATTATAGCCTGCTGACTGATTCCTGCCTACTCAGCTCTATGTTCATTGCCTCCAGAGGCACATGATCAGTGTGTGACACCAAACATGATCAGCACATGATCAGTCACATAATCAATGCATGATAAGCCAGGTGATCAGTGCATGATCAATTGTGTGATCAGTGCATGATCAGTCATGTGACCAGTACATGGTAGCTGCGTGATCATTGCATGATCAGCCACGTGAGCAGTGCATGATAGCCACGTGATCAGTGCATGATCAGTCACGTGATCTGTGCATGATCAGTCACGTGATCTGTGCATGATCAGTCACGTGATCAGTGCATGATCAATTACCTGATCAGTGCATGATCAGTCACGTGACCAGTGCATGGTAGCTACGTGATCATTGCATGATCAGACACGTGATCAGTGCATGATAGCCACGTGATCAGTGCATGATAGCCACGTGATCAGTTCATGATCAGTCACGTGATACGTTCGTGATCAGCCACGTGATCAGTGCATGGTATCCACGTGATCAGTGCAGGATTGCCACGTGATCAGTGTAGGATAGCCACGTGATCACTTCATGATTAATCACGTGATCTGTACATGATCAGTCACGTGAGCAGTGCATGATCAGTCATGTGATCAGTGTATGACCAGCCACGTGATCAGTGCATGATAGCCACGTGATCAGTGCATGATCATTCACGTGATCCGTGCATGATCAGTCACGTGAACAGTGTATGATCAGCCACGTGATCAGTGCATGATCAGCCAAATGATAAGTGCATGATCAATTACGTGATCAGTGCATGATCAGCCACGTGATCAGTGCATGATCAGTCACGTGATCAGTACATGATCAGTCACGTGAAGAGTGAATGATCATTTACGTGATCTGTGCATGATCAGTCACGTCACCAGTATATGGTAGCTACGTGATGATTCCGTGACGAGCCACGTGAGCAGTGCATGATAGATACGTGATGTGTGCATGATGAGTTAGGTGAGCAGAGTATGATCAGCCACCTGATCAGGGCATGAGTGCCACGTGATCAGTGCATGATATGTCACGTGACAGGTGTGTGATCAGCCATGTTAACAGTGCATGTTCAGCCACTTATTCAGTGCATGATCAGTTACGTGAGCAGTGTATGATCAGCCACGTGATCAGTGCATGGTCAGACACGTGAACAGTGTAAGATCAGCCACGTGATCAGTGCATGATATCCAAGTGATCAGTGCATGATCAATCACGTGATCAGTGTATGATCAGCCATGTGAACAGTGCATGCTCAGTCACGAGATCAGGGCCTGCTGAGCTGCGTGATTCCTGTCTGCTCATCTGCTTGACAATTGCCAGCTGAGCTGCACAATTCCTGCCTGTCATCTGCTTGACAATTGCCAGCTGTGCCTCGTAATTCCTGCCTGCTCAGCTGCTTGATTATTGCCAGCTGAGCAGCATGATTCCTCACAGCTGAGTTCCAAGATTATTGCCTGCTGACTGTTTGATTCCTGCCTACTCAGCTCTATGTTCATTGCCTCCAGAGGCACATGATCAGTGTGTGACACCAAACATGATCAGCACATGATCAGTCACATAATCAATGCATGATAAGCCAGGTGATCAGTGCATGATCAATTATGTGATCAGTGCATGATCAGTCATGTGACCAGTACATGGTAGCTGCGTGATCATTGCATGATCAGCCACGTGAGCAGTGCATGATAGCCACGTGATCAGTGCATGATCAGTCACGTGACACGTGTGTGATCAGCCACGTGATCAGTGCATGTTATCCACGTGATCAGTGCAGGATAGCCACGTGATCACTTCATGATTATTTACGTGATCTGTACATGCTCAGTCACGTGATACGTGTGTGATCAGCCACGGGATCAGTGCGTGATGAGCCATGTGATCAGTGCAGGATCAATTACGTGATCAGTGCATGATCAGTCACATGACCAGTACATGGTAGCTACGTGATCATTACGTGATCAGCCACGTGATCAGTGCATGATAGCTACGTGATCAGTGCATGATAGCCACGTGATCAGTGCATGAGAGCCACGTAATCAGTGCATGACCAGTCACGTGATACATGTGTGATCAGCCACGTGATCAGTGCATGATGAGCCACGTGATCAGTGCAGGATCAATTACGTGATCAGTGCATGATCAGTCATGTGACCAGTACATGGTTGCTACGTGATCCTTGCATGATCAGCCACGTGAGCAGAGCATGATAGCCACGTGATCAGTGCATGATCAGTCACGTGATCAGTGCATGATCAGTCACGTGATCAGTACATGATCAGTCACTTGAACAGTGCATGATCATTGACGTGATCTGTGCATGATCAGTCACGTGACCAGTATATGGTAGCTACGTGATCATTCCATGAGGAGCCACGTGAACAGTGCATGATAGCCACGTGATGTGTGCATGATCAGTTATGTGAGCAGAGTATGATCAGCCACGTGATCAGTGCATGAGTGCCACGTGATCAGTGCATGATATGTCACGTGACAGGTGTGTGATCAGCCACGTGATCAGTGCATGATAGCCACGTGATCAGTGCATGATCAGTTACCTGAGCAGTGTATGATCAGCCACGTGATCAGTGCATGATATCCAAGTGATCAGTGCATGATCATTACGTGATCAGTGTATGATCAGCCACGTGAACACTGCATGCTCAGTCACGTGATCAGGGCCTGCTGAGCTGCGTGATTACTGTCTGCTCATCTGCTTGACAATTGCCAGCTGAGCTGCATGATTCCTGCCTGTCATCTGCTTGACAATTGCCAGCTGTGCTGCGTAATTCCTGCCTGCTCGGCTGCTTGATTATTGCCAGCTGAGCAGCATGATTCCTCACAGCTGAGTTCCATGATTATTGCCTGCTGACTGTTTGATTCGTGCCTACTCAGCTCTTTGTTTATTGCCTCCAGAGGCACATGATCAGTGTATGATAGCAAACATGATCAGCGCATGATCAGTCACATGATCAGAGCCATTAAGTCACGTGATCACTACATGATAGTCATGTGATCAGTCCATGCTCAGTCACGGTATCAGTGCATCATCAGCCACGTGATCAGTGCATGATCAGCCAGGTGATCATTTCATGATAGCTATGTGATCAGTTCATGATTTGTCACGTGATCTGTGCATGACCAGGCAGGTGATCAGTGTATGATCAGCGACGTGATCAGTGCATGATCCGTCACCTATGGGTGTATGATCAGTCACCTGACCGGTACATGGTAGCTACATGATCATTGCATGATCAGCCACGTGAGTAGTGCATGATAGCCACGTGATCAGTGCATGAACAATCACGTGTTCAGTTCATGATCAGTCATGTTATCTGTGCATGACCAGGCACGTGATCAGTGTATGACCAGCCAAGTGATCAGTGCATGATAGCCACGTGATCAGTGCATGATCAGTCACGTGATCAGTGCATGATCAGTCACGTGATCAGTGGATGATCAGCCACGTGATCAGTGCATGATCAGCCACATGATCAGTGAATGATCAATTACGTGATCAGTGCATGATCAGTCACCTGATGGGTGTATGATCAATCACGTGACCTGTACATGGTAGCTACATGATCATTGCATGATCAGCCATGTGAGTAGTGCACGATAGCCACGTGATCACTGCATGATCAGTCACGTGATCAGTGCATGATCAGTCATGTGACCAGTACATTGTAGCTGCGTGATCATCGCATGATCAGCCACGTGAGCAGTGCATGACAAGGCACGCGATCAGTGTATGTCCAGCCAAGTGATCAGTGCATGGTCAGACACGTGAACAGTGTATGATCAGCCACGTGATCAGTGCATGATATCCAAGTGATCAGTGCATGATCAATTACGTGATCAGTGTATGATCAGCCACGTGAACAGTGCATGCTCAGTCACGTGATCTGGGCCTGCTGAGCTGCGTGATTACTGTCTGCTCATCTGCTTGACAATTGCCAGCTGAGCTGCACGATTCCTGCCTGTCATCTGCTTGACAATTGCCAGCTGTGCTGTGTAATTCTTGCCTGCTCGGCTGCTTGATTATTGCCAGCTGAGCAGCATGATTCCTCACAGCTGAGTTCCATGATTATTGCCTGCTGATTGTTTGATTCGTGCCTACTCAGCTCTTTGTTTATTGCCTCCAGAGGCACATGATCAGTGTATGATAGCAAACATGATCAGCGCATGATCAGTCACATGATCAGAGCCATTAAGTCACGTGATCACTACATGATAGTCATGTGATCAGTCCATGCTCAGTCACGGTATCAGTGCATGATCAGCCACGTGATCAGTGCATGATCAGCCAGGTGATCATTTCATGATAGCTATGTGATCAGTTCATGATTTGTCACGTGATCTGTGCATGACCAGGCAGGTGATCAGTGTATGATCAGCGACGTGATCAGTGCATGATCCGTCACTTAATAGGTGTATGATCAGTCACCTGACCGGTACATGGTAGCTACATTATCATTGCATGATCAGCCACGTGAGTAGTGCATGATAGCCACGTGATCAGTGCATGATCAATCACGTGTTCAGTGCATGATCAGTCATGTAATCTGTGCATGACCAGGCACGTGATCAGTGTATGACCAGCCAAGTGATCAGTGCATGATAGCCACGTGATCAGTGCATGATCAGTCACGTGATCAGTGCATGATCAGTCACGTGATCAGTGGATGATCAGCCACGTGATCAGTGGATGATCAGCCACATGATCAGTGCATGATCAATTACGTGATCAGTGCATGATCAGTCACCTGATGGGTGTATGATCATTCACGTGACCTGTACATGGTAGCTACATGATCATTGCATGATCAGCCACGTGAGTAGTGCATGATAGCCACGTGATCACTGCATGATCAGTCACGTGATCAGTGCATGATCAGTCATGTGACCAGTACATGGTAGCTGCGTGATCATCGCATGATCAGCCACGTGAGCAGTGCATGATAGCCACGTGATCAGTGCATGATCAGACACGAGATCAGTGCATGATCAGTCACGTGATCAGTGCATGATCAGCCACGTGATCAGTGCATGACCAGGCACGTGATCAGTGTATGTCCAGCCAAGTGATCAGTGCATGATAGCCACGTGATCAGTGCATGATCAGTCACATGATCAGTGCATGATCAGTCACGTGATAGGTGTGTGATCAGCCACGTGAACAGTGCATGCTCAGTCACGTGATCAGGGCCTGCTGAGCTGCGTGATTACTGTCTGCTCATCTGCTTGACAATTTCCAGCTGAGCTGCACGATTCCTGCCTGTCATCTCCTTGACAATTGCCACCTGTGCTGCGTAATTCCTGCCTGCTCATCTACTTGATTATTGCCAGCTGAGCAGCATGATTTCTCAGAGGTGAGTTCCATGATTATAGCCTGCTGACTGATTCCTGCCTACTCAGCTCTATGTTCATTGCCTCCAGAGGCACATGATCAGTGTGTGACACCAAACATGATCAGCACATGATCAGTCACATAATCAATGCATGATAAGCCAGGTGATCAGTGCATGATCAATTATGTGATCAGTGCATGATCAGTCATGTGACCAGTACATGGTAGCTGCGTGATCATTGCATGATCAGCCACGTGAGCAGTGGATGATAGCCACGTGATCAGTGCATGATCAGTCACGTGATCTGTGCATGATCAGTCACGTGATCTGTGCATGATCAGTCACGTGATCAGTGCATGATCAATTACCTGATAAGTGCATGATCAGTCACGTGACCAGTGCATGGTAGCTTCGTGATCATTGCATGATCAGACACGTGATCAGTGCATGATAGCCACGTGATCAGTGCATGAAAGCCACGTGATCAGTTCATGATCAGTCAGGTGATACGTTCGTGATCAGCCACGTGATCAGTGCATGTTATCCACGTGATCAGTGCAGGATAGCCACGTGATCAGTGTAGGATAGCCACGTGATCACTTCATGATTAATCACGTGATCTGTACATGATCAGTCACGTGAGCAGTGCATGATCAGTCATGTGATCAGTGTATGACCAGCCACGTGATCAGTGCATGATAGCCACGTGATCAGTGCATGATCAGTCATGTGATCCGTGCCTGATCAGTCACGTGATCAGTGTATGATCAGCCACGTTATCAGTGCATGATCAGCCAAATGATAAGTGCATGATCAATTACATGATCAGTGCATGATCAGCCACGTGATCAGTGCATGATCAGTCACGTGATCAGTACATGTTCAGTCACGTGAAGAGTGCATGATCATTTACGTGATCTGTGCATGATCAGTCACGTGACCAGTATATGGTAGCTACGTGATCATTCCGTGACGAGCCACGTGAGCAGTGCATGATAGAAACGTGATGTGTGCATGATGAGTTAGGTGAGCAGAGTATGATCAGCCACGTGATCAGTGCATGAGTGCCACGTGATCAGTGCATGATATGTCACGTGACAGGTGTGTGATCAGCCATGTGAACAGTGCATGTTCAGCCACGTATTCAGTGCATGATCAGTTACGTGAGCAGTGTATGATCAGCCACGTGATCAGTGCATGGTCAGACACGTGAACAGTGTAAGATCAGCCACGTGATCAGTGCATGATATCCAAGAGATCAGTGCATGATCAATCACGTGATCAGTGTATGATCAGCCACGTAACAGTGCATGCTCATTCACGTGATCAGGGCCTGCTGAGCTGCGTGATTCCTGTCTGCTCATCTGCTTGACAATTGCCAGCTGAGCTGCACGATTCCTGCCTGTCATCTGCATGACAATTGCCAGCTGAGCTGCGTAATTCCTGCCTGCTCAGCTGCTTGATTATTGCCAGCTGAGCAGCATGATTCCTCACAGCTGAGTTCCAAGATTATTGCCTGCTGACTGTTTGATTCGTGCCTACTCAGCTCTTTGATTATTGCCTCCAGAGGCACATGATCAGTGTATGATAGCAAACATGATCAGCGCATGACCAGTCAACTGATCAGCGCCATTAAGTCACGTGATCACTACATGATAGTCATGTGAGCAGTCCATGCTCAGTCACGGTATCAGTGCATGATCAGCCATGTGATCAGTGCACGATCTGTCACATGATTAGTGTATGATCACCCACGTGATCAGTGCATGGGCAGTCATGTGATCAGTGCATGATATAGACGTGATCAGTGCATGATCAGTCTCGTGATCAGTGACTGATAGCCACGTGATCAGTGCATGATCAGTCACCTGATGGGTGATTGATCATTCACGTGACCTGTACATGGTAGCTACATGATCATTGCATGATCAGCCACGTGAGTAGTGCATGATAGCCACGTGATCACTGCATGAACAATCACGTGTTCAGTTCATGATCAGTCATGTTATCTGTGCATGACCAGGCACGTGATCAGTGTATGACCAACCAAGTGATCAGTGCATGATAGCCACGTGATCAGTGCATGATCAGTCACGTGATCAGTGCATGATCAGTCACGTGATCAGTGGATGATCAGCCACGTGATCAGTGCATGATCAGCCACATGATCAGTGAATGATCAATTACGTGATCAGTGCATGATCAGTCACCTGATGGGTGTATGATCAATCACGTGACCTGTACATGGTAGCTACATGATCATTGCATGATCAGCCATGTGAGTAGTGCATGATAGCCACGTGATCACTGCATGATCAGTCACGTGATCAGTGCATGATCAGTCATGTGACCAGTACATGGTAGCTGCGTGATCATCGCATGATCAGCCACGTGAGCAGTGCATGACCAGGCACGCGATCAGTGTATGTCCAGCCAAGTGATCAGTGCATGGTCAGACACGTGAACAGTGTATGATCAGCCACGTGATCAGTGCATGATATCCAAGTGATCAGTGCATGATCAGTTACGTGATCAGTGTATGAACAGCCACGTGAACAGTGCATGCTCAGTCACGTGATCTGGGACTGCTGAGCTGCGTGATTACTGTCTGCTCATCTGCTTGACAATTGCCAGCTGAGCTGCATGATTCCTGCCTGTCATCTGCTTGACAATTGCCAGCTGTGCTGTGTAGTTCCTGCCTGCTCGGCTGCTTGATTATTGCCAGCTGAGCAGCATGATTCCTCACAGCTGAGTTCCATGATTATTGCCTGCTGACTGTTTGATTCGTGCCTACTCAGCTCTTTGTTTATTGCCTCCAGAGGCACATGATCAGTGTATGATAGCAAACATGATCAGCGCATGATCAGTCACATGATCAGAGCCATTAAGTCACGTGATCACTACATGATAGTCATGTGATCAGTCCATGCTCAGTCACGGTATCAGTGCATGATCAGCCACGTGATCAGTGCATGATCAGCCAGGTGATCATTTCATGATAGCTATGTGATCAGTTCATGATTTGTCACGTGATCTGTGCATGACCAGGCAGGTGATCAGTGTATGATCAGCGACATGATCAGTGCATGATCCGTCACCTAATGGCTGTATGATCAGTCACCTGACCGGTACATGGTAGCTACATGATCATTGCATGATCAGCCACGTGAGTAGTGCATGATAGCCACGTGATCAGTGCATGATCAATCACGTGTTCAGTGCATGATCAGTCATGTAATCTGTGCATGACCAGGCACGTGATCAGTGTATGACCAGCCAAGTGATCAGTGCATGATAGCCACGTGATCAGTGCATGATCAGTCACGTGATCAGTGCATGATCAGTCACGTGATCAGTGGATGATCAGCCACGTGATCAGTGCATGATCAGCCACATGATCAGTGCATGATCAATTACGTGATCAGTGCATGATCAGTCACCTGATGGGTGTATGATCATTCACGTGACCTGTACATGGTAGCTACATGATCATTGCATGATCAGCCACGTGAGTAGTGCATGATAGTCACGTGATCAGTGCATGATCAGTCACGTGATCAGTGCATGATCAGTCATGTGACCAGTACATGGTAGCTGCGTGATCATCGCATGATCAGCCACGTGAGCAGTGCATGATAACCACGTGATCAGTGCATGATCAGACACGAGATCAGTGCATGATCAGTCACGTGATCAGTGCATGATCAGCCACGTGATCAGTGCATGACCAGGCACGTGATCAGTGTATGTCCAGCCAAGTGATCAGTGCATGATAGCCAAGTGATCAGTGCATGATCAGTCACATGTTCAGTGCATGATCAGTCACGTGATAGGTGTGTGATCAGCCACCTGAACAATGCATGCTCAGTCACGTGATCAGGGCCTGCTGAGCTGCGTGATTACTGTCTGCTCATCTGCTTGACAATTTCCAGCTGAGCTGCACGATTCCTGCCTGTCATCTCCTTGACCATTGCCACCTGTGCTGCGTAATTCCTGCCTGCTCATCTACTTGATTATTGCCAGCTGAGCAGCATGATTTCTCAGAGGTGAGTTCCATGATTATAGCCTGCTGACTGATTCCTGCCTACTCAGCTCTATGTTCATTGCCTCCAGAGGCACATGATCAGTGTGTGACACCAAACATGATCAGCACATGATCAGTCACATAATCAATGCATGATAAGCCAGGTGATCAGTGCATGATCAATTACGTGATCAGTGCATGATCAGTCATGTGACCAGTACATGATAGCTGCGAGATCATTGCATGATCAGCCACGTGAGCAGTGCATGATAGCCACGTGATCAGTGCATGATCAGTCACGTGATCTGGGCATGATCAGTCATGTGATCTGTGCATGATCAGTCACGTGATCAGTGCATGATCAATTACCTGATCAGTGCATGATCAGTCACGTGACCAGTGCATGGTAGCTACGTGATCATTGCATGATCAGACACGTGATCAGTGCATGATAGCCACGTGATCAGTGCATGATAGCCACGTGATCAGTTCATGATCAGTCACGTGATACGTTCGTGATCAGCCACGTGATCAGTGCATGGTATCCACGTGATCAGTGCAGGATAGCCACGTGATCAGTGTAGGATAGCCACGTGATCACTTCATGATTAATCACGTGATCTGTACATGATCAGTCACGTGAGCAGTGCATGATCAGTCATGTGATCAGTGTATGACCAGCCACGTGATCAGTGCATGATAGCCACGTGATCAGTGCATGATCATTCACGTGATCCGTGCATGATCAGTCACGTGATCAGTGTATGATCAGCCACGTGATCAGTGCATGAGTGCCACGTGATCAGTGCATGATATGTCACGTGACAGGTGTGTGATCTGCCATGTGAACAGTGTATGTTCAGCCACGTATTCAGTGCATGATCAGTTACGTGAGCAGTGTATGATCAGCCACGTGATCAGTGCATGGTCAGACACGTGAACAGTGTAAGATCAGCCACGTGAACAGTGCATGATATCCAAGTGATCAGTGCATGATCAATCACGTGATCAGTGTATGATCAGCCACGTAACAGTGCATGCTCATTCACGTGATCAGGGCCTGCTGAGCTGCGTGATTCCTGTCTGCTCATCTGCTTGACAATTGCCAGCTGAGCTGCACGATTCCTGCCTGTCATCTGCATGACAATTGCCAGCTGTGCTGCGTAATTCCTGCCTGCTCAGCTGCTTGATTATTGCCAGCTGAGAAGCATGATTACTCACAGCTGAGTTCCAAGATTATTGCCTGCTGACTGTTTGATTCGTGCCTACTCAGCTCTTTGTTTATTGCCTCCAGAGGCACATGATCAGTGTATGATAGCAAACATGATCAGCGCATGACCAGTCACATGATCAGCGCCATTAAGTCACGTGATCACTACATGATAGTCATGTGAGCAGTCCATGCTCAGTCACGGTATCAGTGCCTGATAGCCACGTGATCAGTGCATGATCAGTCACCTGATGGGTGTATGATCATTCACGTGACCTGTATATGGTAGCTACATGATCATTGCATGTTCAGCCACGTGAGTAGTGCATGATAGCCACGTGATCACTGCATGATCAGTCACGTGATCAGTGCATGATAGCCACTTGATCAGTGCATGACCAGGCACGTGATCAGGGTATGTCCAGCCAGGTGATCAGTGCATGATAGCCAGGTGATCAGTGCATGATCAGTCACATGATCAGTGCATGATCAGTCACGTGACAGGTGTGTGATCAGCCACGTGAACAGTGCATGCTCAGTCACATGATCAGGGCGTGCTGAGCTGCGTGATTACTGTCTGCTCATCTGCTTGACAATTTCCAGCTGAGCTGCACGATTCCTGCCTGTCGTCTCCTTGACCATTGCCACCTGTGCTGCGTAATTCCTGCCTGCTCATCTACTTGATTATTGCCAGCTGAGCAGCATGATTTCTCAGAGGTGAGTTCCATGATTATAGCCTGCTGACTGACTCCTGCCTACTCAGCTCTATGTTCATTGCCTCCAGAGGCACATGACCAGTGTGTGACACCAAACATGATCAGCACATGATCAGTCACATAATCAATGCATGATAAGCTAGGTGATCAGTGCATGATCAATTGTGTGATCAGTGCATGATCAGTCATGTGACCAGTACATGGTAGCTGCGTGATCATTGCATGATCAGCCACGTGAGCAGTGCATGATAGCCACGTGATCAGTGCATGATCAGTCACGTGATCTGTGCATGATCAGTCACGTGATCTGTGCATGATCAGTCACGTGATCAGTGCATGATCAATTACCTGATCAGTGCATGATCAGTCACGTGACCAGTGCATGGTAGCTACGTGATCATTGCATGATCAGACACGTGATCAGTGCATGATAGCCACGTGATCAGTGCATGATAGCCACGTGATCAGTTCATGATCAGTCACGTGATACGTTCGTGATCAGCCACGTGATCAGTGCATGGTATCCACGTGATCAGTGCAGGATTGCCACGTGATCAGTGTAGGATAGCCACGTGATCACTTCATGATTAATCACGTGATCTGTACATGATCAGTCACGTGAGCAGTGCATGATCAGTCATGTGATCAGTGTATGACCAGCCACGTGATCAGTGCATGATAGCCACGTGATCAGTGCATGATCATTCACGTGATCCGTGCATGATCAGTCACGTGAACAGTGTATGATCAGCCACGTGATCAGTGCATGATCAGCCAAATGATAAGTGCATGATCAATTACGTGATCAGTGCATGATCAGCCACGTGATCAGTGCATGATCAGTCACGTGATCAGTACATGATCAGTCACGTGAAGAGTGAATGATCATTTACGTGATCTGTGCATGATCAGTCACGTCACCAGTATATGGTAGCTACGTGATGATTCCGTGACGAGCCACGTGAGCAGTGCATGATAGATACGTGATGTGTGCATGATGAGTTAGGTGAGCAGAGTATGATCAGCCACCTGATCAGGGCATGAGTGCCACGTGATCAGTGCATGATATGTCACGTGACAGGTGTGTGATCAGCCATGTTAACAGTGCATGTTCAGCCACTTATTCAGTGCATGATCAGTTACGTGAGCAGTGTATGATCAGCCACGTGATCAGTGCATGGTCAGACACGTGAACAGTGTAAGATCAGCCACGTGATCAGTGCATGATATCCAAGTGATCAGTGCATGATCAATCACGTGATCCGTGTATGATCAGCCATGTGAACAGTGCATGCTCAGTCACGAGATCAGGGCCTGCTGAGCTGCGTGATTCCTGTCTGCTCATCTGCTTGACAATTGCCAGCTGAGCTGCACAATTCCTGCCTGTCATCTGCTTGACAATTGCCAGCTGTGCCTCGTAATTCCTGCCTGCTCAGCTGCTTGATTATTGCCAGCTGAGCAGCATGATTCCTCACAGCTGAGTTCCAAGATTATTGCCTGCTGACTGTTTGATTCCTGCCTACTCAGCTCTATGTTCATTGCCTCCAGAGGCACATGATCAGTGTGTGACACCAAACATGATCAGCACATGATCAGTCACATAATCAATGCATGATAAGCCAGGTGATCAGTGCATGATCAATTATGTGATCAGTGCATGATCAGTCATGTGACCAGTACATGGTAGCTGCGTGATCATTGCATGATCAGCCACGTGAGCAGTGCATGATAGCCACGTGATCAGTGCATGATCAGTCACGTGATACGTGTGTGATCAGCCACGTGATCAGTGCATGTTATCCACGTGATCAGTGCAGGATAGCCACGTGATCACTTCATGATTATTTACGTGATCTGTACATGATCAGTCACGTGATACGTGTGTGATCAGCCACGGGATCAGTGCGTGATGAGCCATGTGATCAGTGCAGGATCAATTACGTGATCAGTGCATGATCAGTCACATGACCAGTACATGGTAGCTACGTGATCATTGCGTGATCAGCCACGTGATCAGTGCATGATAGCTACGTGATCAGTGCATGATAGCCACGTGATCAGTGCATGAGAGCCACGTGATCAGTGCATGATCAGTCACGTGATACATGTGTGATCAGCCACGTGATCAGTGCATGATGAGCCACGTGATCAGTGCAGGATCAATTACGTGATCAGTGCATGATCAGTCACGTGACCAGTACATGGTTGCTACGTGATCCTTGCATGATCAGCCACGTGAGCAGAGCATGATAGCCACGTGATCAGTGCATGATCAGTCACGTGATCAGTGCATGATCAGTCACGTGATCAGTACATGATCAGTCACTTGAACAGTGCATGATCATTGACGTGATCTGTGCATGATCAGTCACGTGACCAGTATATGGTAGCTACGTGATCATTCCATGAGGAGCCACGTGAACAGTGCATGATAGCCACGTGATGTGTGCATGATCAGTTATGTGAGCAGAGTCTGATCAGCCACGTGATCAGTGCATGAGTGCCACGTGATCAGTGCATGATATGTCACGTGACAGGTGTGTGATCAGCCACGTGATCAGTGCATGATAGCCACGTGATCAGTGCATGATCAGTTACCTGAGCAGTGTATGATCAGCCACGTGATCAGTGCATGATATCCAAGTGATCAGTGCATGATCATTACGTGATCAGTGTATGATCAGCCACGTGAACACTGCATGCTCAGTCACGTGATCAGGGCCTGCTGAGCTGCGTGATTACTGTCTGCTCATCTGCTTGACAATTGCCAGCTGAGCTGCATGATTCCTGCCTGTCATCTGCTTGACAATTGCCAGCTGTGCTGCGTAATTCCTGCCTGCTCGGCTGCTTGATTATTGCCAGCTGAGCAGCATGATTCCTCACAGCTGAGTTCCATGATTATTGCCTGCTGACTGTTTGATTCGTGCCTACTCAGCTCTTTGTTTATTGCCTCCAGAGGCACATGATCAGTGTATGATAGCAAACATGATCAGCGCATGATCAGTCACATGATCAGAGCCATTAAGTCACGTGATCACTACATGATAGTCATGTGATCAGTCCATGCTCAGTCACGGTATCAGTGCATCATCAGCCACGTGATCAGTGCATGATCAGCCAGGTGATCATTTCATGATAGCTATGTGATCAGTTCATGATTTGTCACGTGATCTGTGCATGACCAGGCAGGTGATCAGTGTATGATCAGCGACGTGATCAGTGCATGATCCGTCACCTATGGGTGTATGATCAGTCACCTGACCGGTACATGGTAGCTACATGATCATTGCATGATCAGCCACGTGAGTAGTGCATGATAGCCACGTGATCAGTGCATGAACAATCACGTGTTCAGTTCATGATCAGTCATGTTATCTGTGCATGACCAGGCACGTGATCAGTGTATGACCAGCCAAGTGATCAGTGCATGATAGCCACGTGATCAGTGCATGATCAGTCACGTGATCAGTGCATGATCAGTCACGTGATCAGTGGATGATCAGCCACGTGATCAGTGCATGATCAGCCACATGATCAGTGAATGATCAATTACGTGATCAGTGCATGATCAGTCACCTGATGGGTGTATGATCAATCACGTGACCTGTACATGGTAGCTACATGATCATTGCATGATCAGCCATGTGAGTAGTGCACGATAGCCACGTGATCACTGCATGATCAGTCACGTGATCAGTGCATGATCAGTCATGTGACCAGTACATTGTAGCTGCGTGATCATCCCATGATCAGCCACGTGAGCAGTGCATGACAAGGCACGCGATCAGTGTATGTCCAGCCAAGTGATCAGTGCATGGTCAGACACGTGAACAGTGTATGATCAGCCACGTGATCAGTGCATGATATCCAAGTGATCAGTGCATGATCAATTACGTGATCAGTGTATGATCAGCCACGTGAACAGTGCATGCTCAGTCACGTGATCTGGGCCTGCTGAGCTGCGTGATTACTGTCTGCTCATCTGCTTGACAATTGCCAGCTGAGCTGCACGATTCCTGCCTGTCATCTGCTTGACAATTGCCAGCTGTGCTGTGTAATTCTTGCCTGCTCGGCTGCTTGATTATTGCCAGCTGAGCAGCATGATTCCTCACAGCTGAGTTCCATGATTATTGCCTGCTGATTGTTTGATTCGTGCCTACTCAGCTCTTTGTTTATTGCCTCCAGAGGCACATGATCAGTGTATGATAGCAAACATGATCAGCGCATGATCAGTCACATGATCAGAGCCATTAAGTCACGTGATCACTACATGATAGTCATGTGATCAGTCCATGCTCAGTCACGGTATCAGTGCATCATCAGCCACGTGATCAGTGCATGATCAGCCAGGTGATCATTTCATGATAGCTATGTGATCAGTTCATGATTTGTCACGTGATCTGTGCATGATCAGGCAGGTGATCAGTGTATGATCAGCGACGTGATCAGTGCATGATCCGTCACTTAATAGGTGTATGATCAGTCACCTGACCGGTACATGGTAGCTACATTATCATTGCATGATCAGCCACGTGAGTAGTGCATGATAGCCACGTGATCAGTGCATGATCAATCACGTGTTCAGTGCATGATCAGTCATGTAATCTGTGCATGACCAGGCACGTGATCAGTGTATGACCAGCCAAGTGATCAGTGCATGATAGCCACGTGATCAGTGCATGATCAGTCACGTGATCAGTGCATGATCAGTCACGTGATCAGTGGATGATCAGCCACGTGATCAGTGGATGATCAGCCACATGATCAGTGCATGATCAATTACGTGATCAGTGCATGATCAGTCACCTGATGGGTGTATGATCATTCACGTGACCTGTACATGGTAGCTACATGATCATTGCATGATCAGCCACGTGAGTAGTGCATGATAGCCACGTGATCACTGCATGATCAGTCACGTGATCAGTGCATGATCAGTCATGTGACCAGTACATGGTAGCTGCGTGATCATCGCATGATCAGGCACGTGAGCAGTGCATGATAGCCACGTGATCAGTGCATGATCAGACACGAGATCAGTGCATGATCAGTCACGTGATCAGTGCATGATCAGCCACGTGATCAGTGCATGACCAGGCACGTGATCAGTGTATGTCCAGCCAAGTGATCAGTGCATGATAGCCACGTCATCAGTGCATGATCAGTCACATGATCAGTGCATGATCAGTCACGTGATAGGTGTGTGATCAGCCACGTGAACAGTGCATGCTCAGTCACGTGATCAGGGCCTGCTGAGCTGCGTGATTACTGTCTGCTCATCTGCTTGACAATTTCCAGCTGAGCTGCACGATTCCTGCCTGTCATCTCCTTGACAATTGCCACCTGTGCTGCGTAATTCCTGCCTGCTCATCTACTTGATTATTGCCAGCTGAGCAGCATGATTTCTCAGAGGTGAGTTCCATGATTATAGCCTGCTGACTGATTCCTGCCTACTCAGCTCTATGTTCATTGCCTCCAGAGGCACATGATCAGTGTGTGACACCAAACATGATCAGCACATGATCAGTCACATAATCAATGCATGATAAGCCAGGTGATCAGTGCATGATCAATTATGTGATCAGTGCATGATCAGTCATGTGACCAGTACATGGTAGCTGCGTGATCATTGCATGATCAGCCACGTGAGCAGTGGCATGATAGCCACGTGATCAGTGCATGATCAGTCACGTGATCTGTGCATGATCAGTCACGTGATCTGTGCATGATCAGTCACGTGATCAGTGCATGATCAATTACCTGATAAGTGCATGATCAGTCACGTGACCAGTGCATGGTAGCTTCGTGATCATTGCATGATCAGACACGTGATCAGTGCATGATAGCCACGTGATCAGTGCATGAAAGCCACGTGATCAGTTCATGATCAGTCAGGTGATACGTTTCGTGATCAGCCACGTGATCAGTGCATGTTATCCACGTGATCAGTGCAGGATAGCCACGTGATCAGTGTAGGATAGCCACGTGATCACTTCATGATTAATCACGTGATCTGTACATGATCAGTCACGTGAGCAGTGCATGATCAGTCATGTGATCAGTGTATGACCAGCCACGTGAATCAGTGCATGATAGCCACGTGATCAGTGCATGATCAGTCATGTGATCCGTGCCTGATCAGTCACGTGATCAGTGTATGATCAGCCACGTGATCAGTGCATGATCAGCCAAATGATAAGTGCATGATCAATTACGTGATCAGTGCATGATCAGCCACGTGATCAGTGCATGATCAGTCACGTGATCAGTACATGATCAGTCACGTGAAGAGTGCATGATCATTTACGTGATCTGTGCATGATCAGTCACGTGACCAGTATATGGTAGCTACGTGATCATTCCGTGACGAGCCACGTGAGCAGTGCATGATAGAAACGTGATGTGTGCATGATGAGTTAGGTGAGCAGAGTATGATCAGCCACGTGATCAGTGCATGAGTGCCACGTGATCAGTGCATGATATGTCACGTGACAGGTGTGTGATCAGCCATGTGAACAGGCATGTATCCAGACGCAGTATTTCAGTGCTATGATCAGTTACGTGAGCAGTGTATGATCAGCCGACGTGATCGTGCATGTGTCCAGACACGTGGAACAGTGTAAGATTCAGCCCACGGTATCATGCATGCATCATAGGATCAAAGTGCAATGATCAGATGCAGGTGATCAGTGTATGATCAGCCACGTAACAGTGCATGCTCAATTCTACGTGAACTCATGCGGCCTGACTGACTGCGTGAATTTCCTGTGCTGCTCATAACTGCTTGACAATGGCCAGCTGAGCTGCACGATTCCCTGCCCTGTCATCTGGCAATAGACAATTGCCAAAGTAGGCTGCGTAATTATCCTGCGCCGCTCAGCTGCTTCGATTTTTGCACTGAGCAGATAGAAGCCCAACGAGCTGAGCCAAGAATTTTAGCAAGCTGCTGAGCTGTTTGATTTCGTCCGTTACTCAGCTCTTTGAGGATTATGTGGCCTCCAGAGGCACAAAATGATCAGTGTATGATAGCAAACATGATCAAGCGCATAGACAGTCAACTGATCAGGCCATTCAAGTTCACTTGTGGATCATACGCATGATAGATCATGTGAGACAGCTCACATTCGCTCAGTCACGGTAATCAGTGCAATGATCAGCCATAGGATCAGTGCACATCTGTCCACATGATTAAGTGTAATGTATCACACACCAGTGATCAGTGCATGATCACGTGATCGCAGTGCATTATAAAAGTCATGTGATCAGTGGCATGATCACTATGGACAAGTGACTGCAGTAGCCAGTGATCAGTGCTGTATAAGTGCTGTCCACGTTATCACATGAAAGTAGCCATGATGGTCATTCATCAACGCGTGACCGTACATGTGCTACATGAATATTGCATGATCTAGCGTCCCACGTGAGTAGTGGCATGATAGCCAACGGGATCACTGGAGTGAACATTCAAGAGTGTTCAGTTCATGATCAGTCAATGTTATCTGTGCATGACAAGGAGGCAAGTGATATGGTTACAACCAGTGATCAAGTGCATGATAGCCACGTGATCAGTGCATGATCAGTCACGTGATCAGTGCATGATCAGTCACGTGATCAGGGATGATAGTCACCATCCAGTGATCCAGCTGCTATGACAGCACCGAATGGATCAGTGATTAGTAACAAATAACGTGAATCAGTGCATACAGAATTCACCTGATGGCGTGTATGATCAATCACGTGGACCATGTACTGGTAGCTACAAGATGACATTGCAATGATCAGCCTGGTGGAGTAGTGCTGATAGCCCACGTGAGTCACTGGACATCAGTGAATCAGTCACAGTCTGGTGACCTACAGGTGCTGACTGATCATCCGTCTGACAGTACAGCGCGCTGAAGCAGATAGCACAGCGTGCATGCCAGGCACGGCCGATTCAGTGTATGTCCTAGCCAAGGATTCAGTGCATGGTCAGAAACGTGAACAGTGTATGGATCAGCAGCGATGATCAAGTGCATGATTCAGGTGATCAGTGCACTGATCGTCTTACGGTGATCAGTGTATAGACAGCGACGTGAACAGTGCATGTCGCTCACTACGTGATCTGGGCTGCTGAGCCTGCGTGGATTACTGTCCTGCTCATTCTGCGCTTGACACATTGCCAGCTGAAGCTGCATCGATTCCGCCTGTCATCGCTTGACAATTTTGCCAGCTGTGTGCGTAGTAGTTTTGCCGCTCACGGGCTGCTTGGATATATTGCCAGCTGAGCAAGCATGATCCCTCACAGCTGAAGTTCCATGATTATTGCCTGCTGAACTGTTTCTTCGTGCCTACTCAGCTCTTCTTTATTGCCCTCCAAGAGGCAACATGATCAGTGTTAGTAGATGGCAAACATGAATCAGTCGCATGATTCAAGTCCACATGATTCAGCTCATTAAGTCACGTGATCAACTAGCAATGACTAGTCATGTGATCAGTCCAATGCCTCAGCTCTACGGTATCAGTGCAATGGATCAGCCAACGGGTGAATCAGGTCAGAATCAGTCCAGTGATAGTGTTATGAATAGCATCCACTGTGATCAGTGCTCATGAGGTCAGTACTGCAGATAGGATCAAGAGCATGTAGACGATTCAGTGTCATGATCAGCTGACAGTGACATGGGAGTACCGGTGAGTCGAGTGATGAGATCAGCTCACCGATGAGGTGAAGAATTACAGAGCCTGTACTAGCGTAGCTACTGACTGTGCATGGTTAGCCACGTGTGTGCTGACCGTGTTCGCGACTAAACTGCGTGGATCCAGGAGTGAAATGATACCTCGTCATGTGTGACATGCACGCTCGGTTACCTTAGCTGAGAGGCCCTGAGTACAATGGGTAGCTGACGATGATCATTGCATGTATCAGCCACGTAGAGTCATGATAGCATATCAGTCATGATCATCAGTGCTTGATGGCTATTGTCAGTCGATCGTGTACATGCTGTCGCCATGCGAGACAAGTGCATCAGTGTATGACCACCAGTGATCGTGGCTAGTCCACGATCATCATTCACACGTGATCAGTGCATGAATCAGTCACGTGACACAGTACTATCAGCGCACTATAGTCAATGATCGCCATGCAGTGCTGACATCGGATCAGGCAAGACAGTCTGTGGGATATCATGTGCACCTGTACATGAGCTCAGTCATGATGATCAGCATATGTGCATGTAGCA
Source organism: Bos taurus (assembly GCF_002263795.3). NCBI lineage: Eukaryota > Metazoa > Chordata > Mammalia > Artiodactyla > Bovidae > Bos > Bos taurus. Next base: position 24,588 of record NW_020190452.1, read on the forward strand.
GTGAATCAGTGCGCAGTCCTGATAGTGCATGAAAGATCATGCACAGTAAGGATGCATGTGCAATACGCATATATCCAGTGAGTGCAATGCCAGGTGTGTAATGACAGCACGAGTGCAGTCATGATCAGTCACGTGATCAGTGCATCAGCAGTGATCAGTGCATGACCAGGCACGATGACGTGTGGATGTCAGCCAGTGATCAGTGCATGAGAGCCAGTGATCAGTTGCAGTATTAGTGATCAGTCAGATCAGTCCGTGCTCATGTTGCACTGAATCAGCAGCCTCACGTGATAGAGTGATAATCAGCCACGCTGATCATGCATGCTCAAGTCAGTGAATCAGACTGAAGTCGCATGCATGATCTCGTGATGTAGCTGATCATCGTACCATTGAGCTACTGAACATTGCAATTTCCACATTGGTGACGAAGTTGCATGATCCCTGACGCCACCTTTGCTGCTAATTTGCTGATCAGTTACGTGAGCGATATATCAGCCACTGAGTCATGAAATGTCTCACGAGTGAGTTCATGCATATCAGCACTGCTGTGATCGCTAGCCAGTACAGTTTTGTTCATGCCTCAGAGGAATGATCAGTGTGGCAAACATGATAGATATCATCACTACAGATGATAGCAGGTTGATCGGCATGTCATTACGTGATTCAGTGTAGCATGATCACCCCTGGCATGTGACCATGGTACATGAACGCTGGAGACAATTCATGATCAAAGCACGTGATCAGTGCATGATATGCCACGTGATCAGTGCATGATCAGTCTACGGTGACGCTGGCGCATGATCAGTCACTGTGATCATGGTGCATAGTCGTCACGTGATCAGTGCGATGATCAGATTGATCGTGCATAATCACAGATACCAGGTGCTGTAAGCTACGTGATCATTGCATGATCAGACACGTGAGTAGTGGCATGATAGCCCATGATCATGCATGATAGCCACGTGATCAGTGCATAAGATCATCACGGTAGTCGTGATGTCAGCACGTGATCAGTGCATGATATCCACGTGATCAGTTGCACGTGATGGAGTGCGAGTAGTAGACTGCATTCATTATAGCGATCTGACATGACGCCACGACGTGGCACGCATTAAGTCCGCTGTGATGTCAGTGTAGATCACCAGACGTGTATGCAATGATAGTCATCGTGATAGTGCATGATCAATTCACTGATCCTAAGTGCATGATGCAGTGCACGTGCAATACCAATTTGTGATCAGTGCCATGCGTAGATCATCAGATGATCAGTGAATAGCACGATAGTGCATGATCATTCACGTATACGGTGTGATTGCCGATGTACAGTGATCGCCACTGTATGGCAAGATCAGTGGGCATGTGTACCCTCAGTGCAGGCAACATGGTGAATCAGGGGATGCATTTCCAGTGTCAGCATGAATCAGACAGTTTATCGCCACGTAAGATGAAGCTATCACGTCGGCTGCTGACTGTATTCTGCGCTATTGCTACAAATTGCCAGACTGAGCTGTACGATTCCTGCCTGTCATCCTGAGCATATGCTAGCTGTGCTGCAGTAATTCCTGTCCTTGCCTATCGCTTCTCGTCTTGAATATTGCCACTGAGAACGCATGATCTCAGAGCTGAGATTCCAGATTTAGCCCTGGCTGACTGTGATTCTGCCTACTCAGCTCTTTGTTATTGCCTCAGATGGCACATGATCAGTGGTGGATGACTAGCAAACATGAATCAGCGCACATGATCGTCACAGTCACTGATAATACGTTCACAATGATAGATTGAGCAGTCGCTGCTCAGTCGAACGATAGTCTATACACGGATCAGTGCATGGATCAGTCACTGTGTGTATGATCATCACGACGTATATGTAGCTGCTGATCCACTTGTCATGACAGCCACGTGAGTCGAGTGCAGATGATAGCCACGTGACAGTGCAAATGATCAGTGCCGCGTACTTCAAGTGTCCAGTCATGATCAGCCACTTGATCAGTGCATGAACCAATGCACGTGATCAAGTGTATGATCACCAGGTACACGTGCATCGAAGTCCAGGTAGTAGTCATGTGCATGATCAGCCGTCGACATGATGCAAGATCAATTGTGATCAGTGCTTCAGTACGTGACAGTGTAAGATAGCCATGGAATCAGCTCAACCCGACAGTGTAATGTCACACGTGACAGTGCATACCAGTACAGGCATGATCAATCGTGTAGATAGACGTGCTGCAGCTGAGGTAGAGCTGCTACTGTGCTGCGGCTCATCTGCTTGAACAATTCTCAGCTGAAGCTGCAATGATTCCTGCCTGTCGTCTCCTTGAACATTGCCACCTGTGCTGGGTAATTCCTGCCCTAGCCTCAGTCTGCTTGATTATTGCCAGCTGAGCAGCACTGAATTTCTCAGAGTGGAGTTCCATGACTAATAGCCTGCTGACTGTGATCTCACTGCCCTACTCAGTCTTATGTTATTGCCTCCAGAGGCACCATGCAGTGTATGTGCCAAACATGCCATCAGCCACTGATCAGTCTACAATGATAAGCGCTATTAAGTCAACGTGATCCTACATATAGTCCATGCTGATTCCGTCCATGCTGAGTCACGGTATCAGTGCATGATCAGCGCAACGTGATCAAGCACTGATAGCCAACGTGACATTGCGATGAGGTAAGCCACTGATCAGTGCATGATCAGCCAGTGATCACGTGAATCATTGCTAGTGATCAGTTCATGATTAGTCACGTGATCTGTGCATGACCAGGCAGGTGATCAGTGTATGATCAGCCCACGTGAAAGTGCATCATAGCCACGTGATCGGCGATGAATCAGTCCACCTGATGGTGTTATGATCATCATGACCGGGTAATGTAAGCTACATGGATCAATTGATATCAGCCACCGTGAGTAGTGCATGATAGCCACGTGATCAGTGCATGATCAGTGGACGTGATGTGTGCAAGATCAGTCATGTGAATCTGTGCATGACCAGGCACGTGATCAGTGTGACCAGCCATGTGAATCAGTGCATGATAAGTGCACGTGATCAGGCATGACAGTCACGTGATCAGTTGCAATGATCACCACATGATCAGTGCAATGATCAACTTACGTCATCAGTGCATGATTAGTTCACGTGAAACCAGTACAGGTAGCTGCGTGATCATTGCATACAAGTAAGTTAGCAGTGGGCCTGGTAGCCACGTGTTCAGGTGCGGTGATCAGCCACCTGATCAGTTGCATGATTATTCTACGTGTTCAGTGCATGATCAGCCAAGTGAATCAGTGCATGATCAATTACGTGATCAGTGCATGATCAGTCCACTGACCAGTACATGGTAGCCTCGTGATCAATTGCATGATCAGCCACGTGATCAGTGCATGATAGCCCACGTGATCAGTGCATGATCAGTCATGTGATACGTGTGTGATCAGCCACTGTGATCAGTGCATGATGAGTCAGGTGATCAGTGCAGGATTAATTACGTGATCAGTGCATGATCAGTCAGGTGAAACCAGTACATGTTGCTAACGTGATCATTGGCATGATCAGCCACGTGAGCAGTGAATGATGAGCCCACGTGAGTCAGCTGCATGATCAGTCACGTGATCAGTACATGATCAGTCAACTGAACAGTGCATGATCATTTACGTGATCTGAGCATGATCAGTCACGTGACCAGTATATGGTAGCTACGCTGAACATTGCGATGAACCAGCGCAGGTGAGTGTGCATGAGAGCCACGTGATGTGGTGCATGATAGTTACGTAACAGAGTATTGATTCAGCCACTGTGGATCAGTGGCATGAGTGCCACGTGAATCAGTGGCATGATCAGTCCGTGAACAGGTGTGTGGTAAGCCACGTGAACAGTGCATTGTCAGCCATATCAATGCATGAATCACGTTTATCAGTGCACTGATCATTATCGTGAACAGTGTATGATACCGCCACGTGAGCAAGTGCAATGGTCAGACACGTGAACAGTGTATGATCACAACACGTGATCAGTGCATGAATTGCATGTGATCAGTGGCATGATGACTCGTGAACAGCAGAATCAGTCACTGTGATCAATTGGCTGATCACCCACGTGAAGTAGTGCATGACCACATGATCAGTGCAATGATCAGCCAACGTGATCAGTGCATAATCACTCACGTGATCAGTGCATGGTCAGTCACGTGATCAGTGCATGAATCATCCACGTGGATAGTGCATGTGGATCCATGTAGTCTATGCATGAATAGCGCCGTATATCAGTGCACGTAAGTTCCCCGTGATAGGTAGATTCAGCCAAGTGATCAGTGCAAGATAGCTATGTGATCAGTGGCAATGGGGGGATCACCATGTCATTCAGTGCCATGGATAGCCACGTGAGCAGGTGGCAGTACAATTACGTGACATTGGCATGCGCATACGTGATCAGTGCATGAGAGCCAACGTGATCAATGCAATGATCATTCAACGTGGATAGGTGTGTGATCAGCGACGTGAACAGTGCATGCTCAGTCACGTGATCAGGGCCTGCCGAGCTGCGTGATTTACTGTCTGCTCATCTGCTTGACAATTGCCAGCTGAGCTGTACGATTCCTGCCTGTCATCTCTTGATAATTGCAACCTGTGCTGCATAATTCTGCCTGCTCATCTACTTGATTATTGCCAGCTGAGCAGCATGATTTCTCAAGAGCTGAGTTCCATGATTATAGCCTGCTGACTGATTCCTGCCTACTCAGCTCTTTGTTCATTGCCCTCCAGATGCACATGATCAGTGTGTGACACCAAACATGATCAGCACATGATCAGTCACATGATGAATGCATGATAAGCCAGGTGCTCAGTTCATGATCAATTACGTGATCAGTGCATGATCAGTCATGTAACCAGTACATGGTAGCTGCGTGATCACTGCATGATCATGCCACGTGAGCAGTGCATGATAGCCACGTGATCAGTGCATGATCAGTCACGTGATCAGTGCATGATCAGTCACGTGTTCAGTGCATGATCAGCCACGTGATCAGTGCATGATCAATTACATGATCAGTGCATGATCATTCACGGGACCAGTACATGGTAGCTACGTGAATCATTGCATGATCAGCCACGTGATCAGTGCATGATCAATTACGTGATCAGTGCATGATCAGTTAACGTGAGCAGTGTATGATCAGCCACGTGATCAGTGCATGGTCAACAACGTGAACAGTGTATGATTAGCCACGTGATCAGTGCATGATATCCAAGTGATCAGTGCATTGATCAATCACGTGATCAGTGTATGATCAGCCACGTGAACCGTGCATGCTCAGTCACGTGATCAGGGCCTGCTGAGCTGCGTGATTACTATCTGCTCATCTGCTTGACAATTGCCAGCTGAGCTGCACGATTCTGCCTGTCATCTGCTTGACAATTGCCAGCTGTGCTGTGTATTCCTGCCTGCTCAGCTGCTTGATTATTGCCAGCTGAGCAGCATGATTCCTCACACTGAGTTCCATGATTATTGCCTGCTGACTGTTTGATTCGTGCCTACTCAGCTCTTTGTTTATTGCCTCCAGAGGCACGTGATCAGTGGTATGATAGCAAACATGATCAGCGCATGATCAGTCACATGATCAGCGCCATTAAGTCACGTGATCACTACATGATAGTCCATGTGATCAGTCCAATGCTCAGTCACGGTATCAGTGGCATGATCAGCCACGTGATCAGAGGCATGATAGCCAACGTGATCATTGCATGATAGTCCAACGTTGATCAGTGCTATGATCAGCCAGGTGATCAGTGAATATTGCTACGTGATCAGTTCATGATTAGTCACGTGATCTGTGCATGAACCAGCAGGTATCAAGTGTATGATCATCCACAGTTGAAACAGTGCATCAAGCCACGTGATCAGGGCATGATCAGCACCTGATGCGTGTATGATTATGTGACGTACATGTAGCTTAACATGAATCTTTGCATGCACAGCCACGTGGTAGTGCATGATAGCCCGTATCAGTGCAGAATCAGTACGTGATGAAGTGCAAAGATCAGTCATGTGATGCTGTGCAAAGACCAGGCACGTGATTCAGTGTATGACCAAGCCATCGTGATCAGTGGATGATAAGTCACATGATCAGTGCATGATCAGTCACGTGATCAGAGCATGATAGCCACATGAATCAGTGCATGATCAATTACGTCATCAGTGCATGATCATACACGTGACCAGTACATTGTAGTGTGCGTGATATTGCATGATCAGCCAGTTCGCAGTGCATTGGTAGCCACGTGGATCGTGCGTGATCAGTCACCCTGATCAGTGCATGATTTATTCACGTGTTCAGTGCATGATCAGCCACGTGATCATGCATGATCAATTACGTGATCAGTGCATGATCAGTCCACGTGACCCAGTACATGGTAGCTACGTGATCATGCATGATCAGCCAACGTGATCAGTGCAATGATAGCCACGTGATCAGTGCAATCAGTCATGTGATAGCGGGTGTGAACAGCCACGGATCAGTGCATGATGCAAGTCTAGGGATCTAGTGCAGGATTTAATTACGTGATCAGTGCATGATAGGTCAGGTGACCATACAATGGTTTGCTACGTGATCATTGCATGATCAGTCACTGATCAGTTACTGAGTCCAACGACAGTGCATGATCAATTTAGTGATCTGAGCATGATCAGTCACGTGAACCAGTATAATGGTAGCTACGTGAACATTGCATGACCAGCCAGGTGAGAAGTGCATGAGAGCCACGTGATGTGTGCATGATCAGTTACGTGAGCAGAGATGATCAGCCACGTGATCAGTGCATGAGTGCCACTTGATCATGCAGTGATCCAGTCACGTGACAGTTGTGTGTGGTAGCCACGTGAAATGTATGATGCCCACGTGAGCAGTGCATGGTCAGACACGGAACAGTGTATGATCAAACACGTATCAGGTGCATGTAATATGCATGTGATCAGTGCATGATGATCCTCGTGAACATGCATGATCAAGTACGTATTCATGGGCAATGATCAGCCACCGTGATCAGTGCAGATCAGTCACGTGACCAGTACAATGAGTAACGTGATCATGCAATGATCAGCCAGTGAGTAGTGCATGAAGCCACATGATCAGTGCATGACAAGCCAACGTGAATCAGTGCATAGATCATCAACGTGTTTCAGTGCAATTATCAGCCAACGTGATCATGCATGACTCAATTACGTGATCAGTGCAGATGATCAGTCCCATGTAACCAGTATATGGGTAGCTTGCGTGGAATCCTGATGATCAGCCAGCTGACAGTGCAATGATAGCCACGTGATCAATGCATGATCAGTCACGGTTCAGTGCAGAATCAGCCCACGTGATCAGTGCGTGATCAGTCACCGAATCGAGTGCATGATTATCACGTGTTCATGATGATCAGCCACAATCAGTGCATGATCAATTACGTGATCAGTGCATGATCAGTCACGTGACCAGTACATGGTAGCTACCTGATCATCTGCATGATCCAGCCACGTGATCAGTGCAATTGTAGCCCGGATGAGTGGCATGATCAGTGACGGTGAGTTGTGCAAGATCAGTCATGTGATCTGGGCATGACCAAGCAAGTGATCATGGTATGACCAGCCCAATGGTGATCAGTGCAATGATAAGTCACGTGATCAGTGCATGATAGTCACGTGATCAGTGCATAATCAGCCAGCATGATCAGTGCATGATTCAATCGTTATCAGTGCATGATCATCACGTGACCAGTAAGGTAAGCTGCGTGATCATTGCATGATCAGCCAATTAGCAGTGATTGGGTAGCCCACGTGATCAGTGCGTGATCAAAGTCACCTGATCAGTGCATAATTATTCACGGGTTCAGTGCATGAACAGCCACGTGATCAGTCATGATCAATTACGTGATCAGTGCCATGATCAGTCACGTGACCAGACATGTACTAGTGATCATTGCATGATCACCACGTACATTGCAGAATAGCCGCCACGTGATCATGCATGAATCAGTCAGGTACCAGTACTGGTAGCTACGTGACATTGCATGATAGCCACGTTGAGTAGTGGCTGTAGCTCACATGATCAGTGGAATGAATCAGCCACGTGATTCAAGTGCATAATCACGTCACGAATGGATCAGTGCCATGGGGTCAAGATCACGTGGTAAATTCAGTGCAGACATAAGTATAAAAATGAAAATTCCCCAAATCCCGTGATCAGTGCATGTGGAGTCATGTAGTCCATGCATGATAGGCCCGCAATCGAATGCACGATAAGTCCGCCGCTGAAGGGATGTGATCAGTCCAAGTGATCAGTGCAAGATAGCTACTGTGAGAATCAGTGCATGATCATCCACCAGTCATCAGTGCTATGATATCCACTGTGAGCAGTTGCATACAATTACGTGATCAGGCATGCGTGCAATCACGTGATCAGTGCATTGAGAGGCCACGTGATCAGGCATGATCACTCACGTGATAGGGTAGTTTGAATCAGCGCTCAGCGACCTGACTACAGTTGCTTTGCAGCCCCAGTCACGCTGACTCAAGGGCCGCTGACTGCGTGTATACTGTCTGACTCATTCTGCTTGACAATTGCCCAGCTGAGCTGCACGACTTCCTGCCTGTCATCTCCTTGACAATTGCCACCTGTGCTGCGTAATTCCTGCCTGCTCATCTACTTGATTATTGCCAGCTGAGCAGCATGATTTCTCAAGAGGTGAGTTCCATGATTATAGCCTGCTGACTGATTCCTGCCTACTTTCAGCTCTTTGTTCATGCCTCCAGATGCACATGATCACTGTGGACACCAAACATGATCAGCACATGATCATCAAGAGATCAATAGCAGTGCTCATGATACATACATCGGATATAGTCAAACAGCAGTAGCTCTATCACTGCTGATCATCCCGGAGATGCAGATCATTGATAGGCATGATAGATTCAGTGGCATGATCAGTGTTCAGTCAAATCGTGACACATGATCAATCTACCGATCGTGCATACAGACGTAATCCGTGATATGCATGAATCAGCCACTGATCAGTGCATGATCAATCGTAGTCATTTCTAGTGCAGTGTATATCAGCGTATCAGTGCATGCAACCTGACATGATCAGTCACGATCGATTTCTACGGACCATACAATGGTAGCTACGTGATCGTTGTGATCAGCCACGTGATCATGCATGATAGCACGTGATCAGTGATGATAGCCACGGTGATCAGTTGATGAGAGCCACAATGATCCACTGCATGACAGTCAGCGTGACATGTGTGATCAGCCACGGTAATCAGTGCATGATGAAGCCATCGTGATCAGTGCAGGATTCAATTACGTGATCAGTGATGATCAGTCAGTGACCAAGTACATGGTTGCTACGTGTCCTTGCATGATCAGCCCGTGAGCAGATGCATGATGCCATTGACACATGAAAACGTCAGAGCATGATCACACTGACGTGATATATACTATCTGTGTGTCATCACGGACAATTAGTACTCACGTGATCATTCCATGACGAAGCCATGTGAAGCAGTGCATTAAAGCACCGTGGAGTGTGTGCAATGATCATGTTACGGTGAGCAAGATATGATCACCACGTGATCAGTGCTGAGTGCCACTGATCAGTGCATGTTAGTCACGTGACAGGTGTGTGATCTCAGCCACGTGAACAGTGCATGTTCAGCACGTATTCAGTGCATGATAGCCAGTGAATCAGTGCATGATATCAGTTACCTGAGCAGTGTTTGATATAGCCACTACGTGAGTCAGTGCAATGGTCAGACACGGGAACAGTGTATGATCAGCCACGTGATCAGTGCATGATATCCAAGTGATCAGTGCATGAATCAATCACGTTGATCAGTGTATGATCAGCCACGTGAACAGTGCATGCTCAGTCACGTGATAAGGGCCGCTGAGCTGCGTGATTCACTGTCTGCTCATATGCTTGAATTGCCAGCTGAGACTGCATGATTCCTGCCTGTCATCTGCTTTGACAATTGCCACTGTGCTTGCGTAATTCCTGCCCTGCTAGGCTGCTTGATTATTGCCAGCCTGAGCAGCATGAATTCTCACACCTGATTCCTGATTATTGCCTGCTGACTTTGATTCGTGCCTACTCACTTCTTTGTTTATGCCTCCATAGCCACATCGATAGTGTATGTAATAGCAAATCATGCTCAGCGCATGAATCAGTCCATATGATTCAGCGCCATTAAGTCACGGATCACTAACATGATAGTCATTGAATCAGTTCATGGCTTAGTCACGGTAATTCGTGCATGATCAGCCACTGGTGATCAGGGCTGATCGTGCACATATTAGTGTATGATCAACCACGTATCATTGCATGGGCAGTCATGTTGACAGTAAAATGATTAGACGTGATCAGTGCATGAATGCCAACGTGATCAAGTGCATGATCATCACCTGATGGGTGATTGAATCATTTCACTGTGACCTGTACAATGGTAGCTACATGATCATCAGGCATATCAGCGTGAATCAGTGCAAATGGACAGTTCTCGTGACCAGTAACAGGTGCTAAGTGTCATTGCATGATCAGCAACGTGATCAGTGCATGATAGCACCACGTGGTTCAAGCGTGCATGATCAGTCATGTGATTACGTGGTGTGATAGCCCAGTGATCAGTGCCATGATAGAATCATGTGATCATTGATATGATAGCCCACGTGATAGTGCTGATAGTCACGTGGAATCATGGCATGATCCAAGGTCACGTGATACGTTGTGATCAGCACGGTGAATCACGTGCATGATGAGCCAGGTATCTGTGCAGGATAATTTACGTGATTCCGTGCATGATCAGTCACTGACCAGTTACATGTTGCTACGGTGATCATTGCAGTGATCAAGCCACGTGAGCAGTGAAAATTATGCCAAAGTGATCAGTGCATGATCCAGTCACGTATCAGTACTGATCAGTCACTGAACAGCTGCATGATCATTTAATGTGATCTGAGCATGATGCAGTCCAGTCCACTGACCAGTATAATATTTGTAAGCTACGTGAATACATTGCATGAGACCAGCCCAGGTGAGAAGTGCAATGAATAGCCCACGTGATGTGTGGCCATGATCAGTTTACGTGAGGCAGAGTATGATCAGTCACGGGAATCAGTGCATGAGTGTGCCACACGCACGTGCAGTTGCAGATCAGTCACGTGACAGGTGTGTGGTAAGCCACGTGAACAGTGCTGTTCAAGGGGCCAGTGAATCAGTGCATGATATCTCACGTGATCAGTGCATGACAGTTACTGAACAGTTGTATGATCAGGCCCACGTGAGCAGTGCATAGTCAGACCACACGGGAACAGTGTATGATCAAACACGCGTATCAGTGCATGATATGCATGTGATCATTGCTGATGGTCTCGTGACAGTGCATGATCAGTCAGTCACGTGATGCAGTGCATAATAAGCCACGTGATCAAGTGGCAATGATCAAGTCACGTGACCAGTAAACACATGGTAGCTAACGGATCATTGCATGATCAGCGCACGTGAGTAGTGCATGAATAGCCAATGATCAGTGCATGATCAAACCACGTGATCAGTGCATAATCACTGCACACGGGATCAGTGCATGTCATCACGAGTGATTCAGATGCAATGATCAATCCGCGAGTCGTGATCAGGCATGTGGAGTCACTTAGTTCAATGCCAGGATAGCGCCGTTAATCAGTGCACGTTAAGTCCCGTGATGAGTTGTAATGATCAGCTAAGTTGATCAGTGCAAGAAATGCATGTTGTGTGATCAGATTGATGATAGCCACGTCATTCAGTGCATGATGCCACGTGAGCAAGTGCACAATTAATGTGATCAGTGCGATCGCAATCACGTGAGTCAGTGGCATGAGAGCCCAGCGGATCATTGTGCATATCATCACGTGATAGGTGTGTGATCAGCGACGTGAAACAGTGCATGCTCATCCCACGTGATAGGGCCTCCGGTGCGTGATTGTGCTGCTCATCTGCTTGACAATTGCCGCTGAGCTGTACGATTCCTGCTGTCAT